>NC_063169.1:8177861-8477861 GCF_023159225.1 Perognathus longimembris pacificus
AAATGGTTAAATTACTTAGTCATGAAGTGGCAGAGGCAAAATATAAGATACATTCTTTCCATAACTAATAAATTATTGGTATCCCTTATCCAGGGATCCCTAATGCAAATCTTAATACAATTAATAATATAATTTTTATCAATAGTTGAAACTAAAGAATGACTAGCAAATAGAACAGGGACATGAGCTTCCAAATAAATGCCTTGGGTAACGGATCAAGATGCTTTGTGCTTATAAGCTGATTTGTTGAGTGATAACTCTTTTGTATAACTACATAAAGATACTAAAGATGTAATAAAGATACTTAAGATGTAAATAAAGATGTAATAAAAGTGATTTAAAAGCCAGAAATTTGGATCACTTAACCCTTCACTTCTTGATGGGGTTGCTTTGCCCTCAGAGGACTACTCGGCAGTTTCTGGAGACGTTTTTGGTCTTGCCAGATTAGGAGGAATGTTCTTGGCGATGGGGTGAAGGTTGGGAGAGGAGCAGACCTCGGTGGTTACCGTACAGCTTCCAGAGCAAAACAACAGCAAGCGCTTGGCCCCAAACTTCAACAATTCTGATACCGAGAGATCCTTGCTGAATTCAGTTCATCACTATTTAGGAACAAAAATAAGCATAAAATCTATGTCTCATGTCAACGTTCAGTCAGTTCATTTCCCTCTCTTTCTTTTCTTTTAAATCTCATTTGTGATCTGGCACTATTGAACTATCCAGAACCAGAGTATATAGCGTTGTCTTCATTTTCCTCATCTACATTTAAGGATCTTCAAGGACTCTTACCTATAGCCTCTCTTTAGCAAGGCTTTGTGTGACATTGTCTAGTACAAAATCTGTCTCCTGGAAAAGACAAACAATGTTGTCCATAATTATTGCTGGCAGTTCTACTATTTACATATTATTTGTTCACAAGCAAATGTCTTCCTCAGATCGTGAACCATGGAGGGCAGAATGGAGTTATTGCTCATTTTTAAAACCCTGTAGCCTAACCTGAGCACTGCTGGCTCACGTCTATATTCCTAGCTACGCAGGAGGACCACAGTTCAAAGCCAGCCCAGACAGGAAATTCAATGAGACTTTTATCTCTAACCCCTCAAAAGCCAGAAGTGGAACTGTGGCTCAAGTGGTAGAGTACTAATCTTGAGCACAAAACCCAGGGACAGCATCCAGACTCAGAATTCAAATATCAGGGCTGGAGCACTAGACACACACACACACACACACACACACACACACACACACACACACACACACCTCTATAGCCTGGTAGAGAGTCTCTTCTTGTCTCTAAAATCAAGGTCGAATAAATGACTTCTATTAAGGTCTCAGTGGAAACCTCTGTGCTCTTTCTTTTGAATATTTCTGTGACATGTGAGCTTTTCTTGGTATCTCTAGGGCAAAGTTCTTTCCTGAGTTACTGCATGATTAGCACATGAATATATAGCTATGATCACATCTTTTGTGTATCAGTCAGGTTATCTCAACCGTATTTTCATCAAAACCTAATTTAACTTCTCTTCCTAACTTGTTTACATTCCTTAATACCCTAAATCAGGACTAATAACAATAAAATGGGAATATTGTAGATCCTTTTTTCTCTCAAAGTACTAAGATTGTAATCACCTCAGAATCCCTCCTTCTCGAGTTCATGATCATTGTTTGGTTTCAGAGTCCTAACTCATCATTCTACTGCCTCCAGAGATTTTTATGGTAGCATAACTTTCTCCTGTCATGATTAAATAATTCAGCGGGTTATCCTTTCTATGCTTGCAGATAAAATCAGCTTTCAAAGAATGATAGTATAGGGCCTTCCATGACAACTTCCCATCTTATACCTTCATAGTACTTTACGTAAGCACTATGATTTAATGCTTTCAGCTGTTCTGCTTCCCATGATTAAAATGGCCTCTTTTATTAGCTTCTCCCTCCTGTCAATCACTAAGCATCTCTCTGCTAGAAATTTCAGGCTGGTGTCCCGTGATGTGCTTCTTCTGGAAGGATCTGGACATTGCTAGATGGTTCTGGCTATATTTCTAGCTAGGCTCTTTTCTACTATTAGCAGTGTTTATGTTATTCCTGTCAGACGGTGGGATCTTTACGGAAGGAAAATTCATGGCCTCTGTTTAAATTATTCTGTCGCCCATTACAGAGGCAGCACAGGAAAGCAAAGCATATTCAGTCAAGCAAAGTGCATATTCAGTCAAGATCCGTTTCAGATGAACACTCATTGGGTAGTCCCTAAAGGTGATATAATTATAATTATTCAGGTATTTATTTATTTGTTTGTTTACTATAGGTCCTGGGGCTTGAACTCAGGGCCTGGGTGCTCTCTTTGGGTGGTATCCCTGGGCTCTTCTGTGTAAGGCTCTACCACTGTCAGCCACAGTGCTGCTTCCCATTTTTCTGGTGGTTAATTGGAGATAACAGTTTCACAGACTTTCCTGCTTGGGCTGGCTTTGAACCATGATCCTCAGATCTCAGCCCCCTAACTAGATAGGATTACAAGTATTAACCACCAGTGCTGGGCTATTTGGATATTTTTCAAGCATAAAATTACTCAGAGGAGCAAGAACTCAACTTAATTCCCAAAGTATGAGGTTCCAATGTTTTGGTTTGTCTACTCTACCAGATTCTGCAAACCTTTCATCCTATACTGTCTTTTAGTGTTTAATAGAAACTCAAAACCATGTGATCCAATGATTTCATTCACTGGAACTTGGTTTGGCCTTTAGAATAGGACTCTACCTCTTTCCAGCCACTAGGCTATCATGTAGTACAGAAGTCGTGAGTGGTTGGAGAGTTGATATGAAGGCAATAGAGGTCGGTGACAATATTTCAGGAAGCCCAGCAATGACAGGCACCGTGTCTAAGAAAACGAGATGAGGGGAATGACAATGGGTTGAGAGGTCAGGTCCAACTATGAGATCATTCAAGTAGCATTTCCAGTTTTCAACAACTACAAAAGTTTTCAAGATTTAAAAATAGATATAATATGGTCCCCGTTACATTCCCAGACATGGAAAGGCTCCTGTGTCGCATTCTCAGACTCCGAGTCCTGCAGGACATATAAAATAGAGATGGGGATTTAAGTCTGTACAAAACCAAGGCATGAACTAACTTGTCACATTCCAAAAGGAAACAGTGAAACCTTGAAACCAAATCACATCCCTCGATATTCTTGCAGACATACTTGAGGTTCATATTAAATTTTTTTTTCCTCCTCTTTCTGAGAAATGAAGTAGTGGAGAAAGAAGGAAATGAAGCTTAGGAAAGTGGATACATGACTTACAGCTGGCATTTTATAGAGAACGTGAGAGTGTAGAAGTGTTTCTGTAAAGCAAATGCCGGCAATTGGATTATTTTAAATTGTCAATGCAGGCATTGTGTCAAAATGAAGGGCAAATAATGTGTTCCCCTTCCACCCCAAAGCCAATTGCCACCGTTAACAGCGATGGCTAGGAGATTCCTGAACAGATTTTAAATGAAGGAAAATGAAAGCTTGATACTTGTCTGGCTATTCAGAGTGTAGTGAAGAGCATGTCAGGTCTAAGCTGCATTAAACCTTTATTGACTCATTTTAAGTAATAAGAGATTAAAAAGTCTTTTATGAGTTATTTTCCTGTTATATATAGTTTAAGCTTTGTAACATGGATATTTTGAGTTATTTGTTTCATTATTCAACTTGGTTTCCAGACAGAGTGACTGTGACAATTTTTCACTTGAGCAATCATATTACTCATATTCAATTAGAGGATGTTTAGAAATGTTCTACTTAAGAACCCAAAGATTCCTTTTTCTTGATTTTCAGAAATATGTGGAAATTTTACACAAAGCATCCACTATGCTTAATAGTAAAAGGGATCACTTGGTATATTTTAAATACCTTTATTGAGAAAAGCAAAGTGAGGAAAATTTCTAGGACACTAGTAGAAATTTGACAGGAAATCACCTTAGCTGTCTTGGCTTCCTCATATATAAAATGAGGTGTGGTTACCTATAAAAATTTCTCTGCATTTTCAAATGTAATGATTCTAGCCAGGCACTGGTGGCTCACACCTATAATCCTAGACACTCAGGAGGCTGAGATCTGAGATTACAGTTCGAAGCTAGCCTAGGCAGGAAAAGTCTGTGAGACTCTTACATCCACTGACCTACCAAAAAGCTGAAAGTGAAGCTGTGGCTCAAGAAGTAGTGTGCTAGCCTTGAGCAAAAGCAGCTCAGGGACAGCACCCAGGCCCTGAGTTCAAGACCCCAGATTTCTGTTCTTGGCACATTGGTGCTTGTTTACTTGACCTACTTCTCCAGGCTTGTTTGCTCTGGCCAGTTTTGAAACAGGATTCTACTTTTTTGCCCAGGCCAGCTAGACCACAATCCTCCTAATTTATGTTTCCCATCATAATCAGCATGACATGTACACACCACCAGCACCCACCTTTTTCTGTTGAGATGGAGTCTTGCCAACATTTTGCCTAAACTGGCCTTGAACCACAGTCCTCCGTGTCTGTTCCTCCTGAGTAGCTAGAATCACAGTGTGGTGGAGGGGACTCGTGGGGGTGTAGACCCATGTGTGTGTTTGGCCAGTAAATACATGCACACAGGAGGACAGCGGGGGAAACATTTGTTTTGGCTCACAGCATTCCCCAGCACTTTGCAGAACAAATTATATTTAAGATGAGTCTTGATAGATAGCTATGGTTTTGGTTTTTTTAGGCTTTCAAATAATTGTATATTTCATGTCTGTGAAACAAGAGAGAGAAAGAAAAACAACTCTAAGAATAGTTAACGTACGAGTCCCAGGGGTTGAGTTTTTGTTTTTAGTGGTTTTTGATGTTCAAACAAATTTCTCTAGAGATTTTTTTCTGGAGAAGACTCTAGGGTAGACAAATGAAAAGAGGAAGGGGGATGGGAAAATGCAGTCCAACTTGTATGCATATCTTACAAAATTTTTAAAAAATGGGGGAGGGGACCAGTAGAGAATGATAAAAGGAGGGACATAGATTAAGATGCATTGTATTCATAAACTGCTTTGTTGGATGGCAACTCCTTTGTACAACTGCTTAAATAGAATAACAATATAATTTAAAGAAGTAGTTCAATGGTTTGCTTTGAAAAACCTATCATCCATAGAACCAGAACCTTGACTATGATAATGTCTTCACTTGTTGACTGCCTTATTTTAGGTGTTATGATATTCACGTTGCCTATTCTTAATGCACCGGCTTAATGCTGACAACTGTGTGCGTGTGTGCTATCTTGGAGCTTGAACTCAAGGTATGGGCACTGACACAGTTTTTTGTTCAAGGCCAGAACCCTATCACTGAGCCACACCTCCTCTTCGGGCTTTTTGGTGATTAATTGCTCTTAAGAGTCTCTTGGACTTTTCTGCCTAGAGTGGCGGTTCGCAGATCCCAGTCTCCTGACCACTGGATTACAGGTGTGAGCCACTGACACTTGGTTTAAAATTACTTTTTGAAATAAATAGCACTATTCCTCTTTTGAGAATGTAGACATTGAGATTGAATAACTAACTTTCTAGAGTCACAAAGCAGTAAAGAGAATAGTCTATCTTCTAATCCTCGGCTTTTTTTTCCCCTTCACTGAACAATGTTTGGTCTTACTCTCTCTTTTTTTAAAATCACACTTAATACTTCCATGTGATGCACATATTTTTATGCACAGCTATGTTGCATTTTCACAAATTCAGAGGAAAAGTGAATTCTGAGATTTTCTTTTACTTTGACTTCGTTTAATGCATATGATATGTTCGTGTTTAGCTTACTCAGTCACTGAAAATGAAATAAGCTGGTGCAGGTAGGAGTTCTAGATGAGAGTTAAGATGTGAATGAAAATGAGAAATAGATTTGTGTCTTCTGTTCCTCTCTTGGGTGGAAGGAACGTTAACTGTGACTCCTTGGTGTCATTCGGGGTGGCAACACACAGGGAAGTCACAGCGCGGTGGAGGTCACACCAGGCTTGAGTTCTAGAATGTTCCTCCTGCTTGAACAGCTGTTTATCTTTGTTTAATGGATGCTTTCTAAAAACAAAACAGATATTTGAAAGCAATTGCTTGCAGATGACCACGTTTAAGATTATTTTCTTCAAGTTTCTTGCCTTTGGGTGACAAGGTTTTCCCTAAGTAAAACAAAAAATATTTTGTTTCCATACTGATATCATTTATATATTGTTTCTCTCCCTCCCTCCCTCTCTCCCTCCTTCCCTCCCTCCCTCCCTCCCTTCATTCTTTTCTTCCTTCCTCTCTCTTTCTTTCTTCTTTCCTTCCTTTCTTCTCCTTCCTTTCTTTTTTCTTCTTTCTTTCCTTCTTTTCTTTCTTCCAGCTATGGATCACACCAAGGCCTCGTACATGTTAAAGCACTCTACCATTGAGCTATCCCTCCAGTTCCCAATTAAAAACATCTTTGACCACTATAGTATCTCTCAGTTTAGCCTAACAGACGGCTGAACTCTTCAAGTTGAATTGTGGCGATATGGACTTTAGCTCTTTAAAGAAATTATGGAGAATGGAACCTGTGGCAGAGGATCAAAATCTCTCAGTGTCTAGTCATATTCTATAATATTATTTTATCTTTGATTATGCTATTTAATAATAATAACAATTATTATTATTTTGTCAGTGCTGGGGCTTGAACTTAGGGTCTGGGCGCTGTCCCTGAACTTTTGTGCTCAAGGCTAGTGCTCCACCACTTTGAGCCGCAGCGCCACTTCTGGTTTTCTGGTGGTTCATTGGAAAAAAGAGTCTCATGGACTTTCCTGCCCAGGCTGGCTTTGAACTGTGATCCTCAGATCTCAGCCTCATGAATATCTAGGATTATGTTGATTATTTTTATCTTTGAGTAGTTGTACAAAGGAGCTTCACGTCAACATGTTAACATTAGTCTTTTATATTTACTTTTTTGTATTAATTTATATGTTAACATTTTGAAGTAGGATTTAATTATGTATCTAAGACTGTGCTCAAACTCATGCTCCTCCTGTCTCTCCATCCCCAGTGTTTGGATTACAGGTATGAACCACCTTGCTTGGCTTTAATCTCTTTATTTTACAAGTGAGATCATTATGTCAGAGAATGTTGATAGGATATCATTAAACTTCAAGAAGAAATGCATAAAGCTGAAAATTAAGATATTAATGATTTACCTTCATACTGTGTTTAGTAAGTGACAGAGAGTCAGTCCGAAACTGAATAAAAATAAAGGAAAATAGATTATGTCACAAAATTAAAAGACCAAAATTTTACAACATATCAAACCCTGGGAAGGGCACATATACCATTGAATGAAACACATATTTTACACCAAGTTCTGTACTCGGGCACTAGCATTACTCACAAGTGGTGGACTTTATTCTTTATTGTAAAAGTAATTTGCCTATATGGACAACTTAGTCACCAGTGACTAACACCAGTAATTTTAGCTATTCAGGAGACTGAAGTTCAGAGCATCTTGATTGGAAACGAGTTCCACAGAAAGTCCATAAAACTACAACTTCAATTAGCCTTAACCTAGGCTGGAGATATGGTTCAAGTGGTAGATTACCACAAACAAATAATTCTAGTGAGAATGAGAGATTCTGAACGAAAATACAAGTACTGGCAAAAGTATTATTATTACAAAAGTATTATTTTAACCTATTTCCTTACTTTATATACATTTTTCTGAGCTTACTTTTCTTTATCACTATTACAGAATGGTGATGGTTCATGCTAAGTTACAAATTGTTCATTGGTATTATTTATTCATTGGCATTATATGTTCACTGGTATTATATGGTACTATAGATTATTAATTTTCTTTGGTTATATCTGGTTTATAAAATGAAATGTAGCCCTCCTTCCCTACAAATTCATTTACATGTTTCATAGAATTAATGCCTTCTTAGCATTTCATTACAAATTTAGAGACATTTGCTTAATTATTTTTGTCAGTCCTGAGGCTTGAACTCAGGGCCTGAGCACTGTCCCTGGCTTCTTTTTTCTCAAGGCTAGCACTCTACCATTTGAGCCACAGCGCGACTTCTGGCCTTTTCTATTTATGTGGTGTGAGGCAAGCACTCTACCATTAGGCCATATTCCCAGACAATGCTTAATTTTTGGTATCATAAATTATTATCTGATATGTGTTGTCCCTTTCCTTTTAATCTTTTGGATATATGTAGTTTTTTCTTCTTTTTTGTCAGTATTGAGATTTCAACTAAGGGTACTCAAGTGGTGCTCTACCACTTGAACCACACCTCTAGAAAGCTTTATTCTGGTTAATTTACAGATGGGGTCTCACAGATTTTTTTGCTTTTTCCATGATGCTCTGGATCTTAGACTGGACCTGTGTAGCTGGGGTTACGGATGTGAGAGACCAGCTCCCAGCTGCCTACAGCGGTTTTGTCCAAGCTCTAGGTTATAAGAGTTGTCAATCTGCTCGCATGGAAAGAGTGCCTGTCTTGGCACCTGTTGTTGGCGATAGAACCACGTGATTACTTCAGCTGAGCATTTATATACATATTATTATTACCAGATCTTGTGGGTTAGATATTGGTCATTTGTATTTTCTTTGGCACCTAGTAGTTTTACTTATTGTCCATGGCAAACTACAAGCTGTGCTTTTGTTCTGTTCAGTTTTGAACTTGGTTTAGACTCTCAAGCTTGGCACAGTGTCAGCAAATAGTGCAAATAGTACACTTCATTTTTGTGACTTTGCTTCTGGCTAAGAAAGTTTAGAAAAAAATCATATGTTTCATATCGTGGATCAGAAATTATTTTCCTCAGAGTTACGTTGGGCCTGGGACTTCAGAGTTGACATAGAACATGGGAATATATTTTGGTTATTATCATTTTTTTGGTAGTCCTGAGGATTTAGAACTCAGGTCCTCTTGCTTGCTAGGCAGGTGCTCTACCATTCAGCCTCACCTCCAGCCTTGTTTTGCCTGGTTGTTTTAGAATATGGTTTTGCTTCCTGTCTGGATATATGCCTGAGCCTTGACCCAGCTGCCATAGGCTTCCTGTAGTCTCTAACATCACAAGCACCGTGATGTTTCCTGTCCATCCAGATGGAGTCTTCTGGCCTTTTCTGCCTGAACTGCCCTTGAATCATGATACTCTGTCTCTGTCTTCCATAGAGCTATGAGCCACTGGTGTTGTGCTGGAATATTCTTTCCCATTATTGCACAATCCATCTTCATCTCCAAAGAGGAGAAACACCTGGTTATCATCTTTGGCTGGTGGACATGTCCTCTGGATAGAGAATTTCTATCTTCTCCTTTCTATCCTGACTCCAGTGGGACATTCAAAAGCTTCCTTCCTTCCTTCCCATAATGCTTTGCCAGATTTCCTAAATTCTCTGTCAGTTTGGGTATCCAATTATAGTTCTCTCTCTTCTCATCGCCATCTTGTCCAAATTGTGAGGTTTTCTCCAGTTTGACTCTGTGTGTATGTACACGTACACACACACACACACACACACACACACACACACCTTTCCATAATTTGTTATCCATTGTTATTTTATCCTTCAGATGATTCTAACATTTCTCTCAATGCATGTGTCAATTACAGATGTATTTCAAACAACAACTCTCTCAGATTGCTATCATATGGAACTTCTACTTCTTATGGAAATTTTTGATATGTTTAACAGAAAAAAGTCCCTAAAATATCTCACCATCACACACATAACTCTAAAGAAGGTATTCTTTGTATATTGACTAATTAGAAAAAAGAGTTCATCTCTGGGGTAAAAAAATCCAAGGAAAACTTAGCAAGTGAAGCAAGAATAATTTAAATTACTTCTCAAATTATTGGCTGGGCATCAGCTTCATAACCATATCAATAAACCATGCATGAAAATACGATTGATATCTAGTAAAATCAGTAGTTTTCAATTTCCATGTAATAGAAACCAATATTTGTCATAACATAATTTTGTATATTTTATTTAATGTTTCATCAAGTTCATTGCTCTTAAGTTATCTACAGCTGAGAATACATCCCAATGATAACCTTACCTCATTGTTTCAGCCCACAAAAAAACTATAATTGAACAGTGCTTGTCAATTTAAAGACCTACAACACCATTGTAGCATACTTTCATACAAGTGTTATATTTACAATTTTATCAATTTTACTGCAAACCAGTGGTGCATGCTATGAACCAAATAGAGTTCTGCTATTTGAAGAATTAAAATCTGTCCTTGATGATAAAATATATATATACTAGGTAAATTAAGAGCAGAATGTTTTCTGTACATCATCACACTCTAGATTTAGTTGTCTGGACATATTTAGCATTCATTTCTGACTACTTTTAGCAGCTTTTAATTCAAACAGTACAGAGAGTAACTGTTAAATGTCTTTGGAGAGCAGCACTGACATTCTGGGTAGATAAAGTAAGATTAAGTACTTAAGAAAATTAAATCTGTCATGGGAGACATTTCCTGTTCACGCTAGCAGCTGTAGAGAGTCTCCTTGTCAAGCAGACTTATGATGAATGGGATGGGATTTTGAAGATGACTTTTTACAGCTCTAATAGGATTTTCTTGTTTGCTACCACTCATTGTATCATAACATTGTTTAATTCATTTTCTAAACACATTAGTTCCAGGTTTCTTCCTGGAGGAAGAGAGAGAAATGAGAATCTTTTATAGCAACTACAGATGGAGAGAAGATGGAATCTGGCAAACCACTTTTTTATTAATTTATTGTCAGTGTGATGTACAGAGGGGTTATAGTTTCATATGTAAGGCAGTGAGTACATTTCTTACCCAATTTGTTACCGCCTCCCTCATTTTTCTCCCACCTTCCCCCCTCCCCAATTCCTTACTCCCTCACTGAGTTGTACAGCTGGTTTACGGCATGTAGTTTTGTGAGTATTGCTGTTGCATTGTTTTGTCTTTTATCCTTTGTGTCTCCGTTTTGATGTACCCCTTCCCTTCCCTAGTTTTAATACACGTATACAATATCCAGGGTACCAAAATCAGTTACAGTGGCCTCAAAGGTAAAACCCAGGGGAGGAAAGACAAAATAAAATGGTATAATTTCACATGGGATGTTGAAAATAACAATGACAATGATAAACCACTTATTTCCATAACTTGGAGTTTATTTCACTTAGCATCATCTTATGTGTTCATATGGACATAGTTATTGAGCTATCGTAATCTTCTGCTAGGACTGTCCTAGTAATGTCCTAATTATTACCAGTGAGGAATGAGGGAAACCATAGAGTCTATGTTTCTTTGGGTCTGGCTCACTTTACTTAGTATGATTTTTTCCAAGTCCTTCCATTTCCTTATGAATGCTGCAATGTCATTCTTTCTGATAGAGGCATAGAATTCCATTGTGTATATGTACCACATTTTCTTGATCCACTCATCTACTGAAGGGCATCTGGTTGGTTCCATATTTTAGTGATGGCAAATTGTGCTATGAAGAACATAGTTTGTTTTTTTTTTTGGTGCTTTAATGTGGTCTTGCTTGTAATCTATGGGTTAGAACCCCCCAAAACCATACAAAGAATTGCAAACCACTTTTAAAATCTTAGTTGAAAAGTAATATCAAACCATTATCTAGCTAAATTCTTTGATGACCCCTCCAGCATAAAGTACTACGAATAGTGAAATACACTTAAAAACATAATGGTTTATATGCACAGAATTATGTAGTGTATAGTGTAAATAGTATACTAAATATATTCTATTCCATGGTGTATATAGAAACTATTGTGTACATAGGGTGTCTCTCATATATAATGGTCTATATGTACACAATGGATTAGATCATATTATGTGTATATAAACCATATATATAGAGAGAGAGAGTAAGAGAGAGAGAGACCATACATATATAGAGAGAGAGACAGAGAGAAATAGAGATACATGGTTTAAATATATCTATATTTTTGTCTATATAGAGATATAGATATCTGGATCTCTCTCTAAATATATTTATATCTAGATATCTACAGGTATCTAGATATCTGTACATATTCTATATATGGTCTGTATATACATATAATAGTATATACACACAATGGGATAGATTCTATTTAGGACATTATTTATAATATGTGCATGAACATATAAATATACAGTGATACATATGTCTATAATAAAATTTCAGCAACACATAAAATTCTTTCCAGTTTTGACAAATTGTCAATAGAGAAAGTGACATATTAACTTTACCATTTTCAAAAACCTAGGCCATAAGTCTTAGTTCCTTTTTTCTTGTTATTTAGACATATATTCATTTTGTCTAGCAGGTACCTGAAGCATACCAACATATTTCATCTTAGTACAAGCTATAATTATAATGTCTCCTATTTATGAAAGGTTTGAGGAAATATGTGAAACTACAACTTCAGCAGTGGAAAGTTTCACACCCCCATTTGGGCTTTCAGACTTTCTATGAGATGTAGAATGTTACTTTTACCTATTTTTAGAAAAGAACATTGTGGAATCCACATTCAATTTTAATACATTTTTTTTCTGGTTAAAATATGAGTAAGCTATTCATTCACGCAGCCATCTCTCCTCTCCTCTCCTCTCCTCTCCTCTCCTCTCCTCTCCTCTCCTCTCCTCTCCTCTCCTTTCCTCTCCTCTCCCCCTCCCCTCCCCTCCCTTCCCCTCCCCTCCCTTCCCCTCCCCTCCTCCGCCAAATAACTTTCTCTCTGTGCCTCAAGTAAATCTGTTGCTCTTCAGTATTTAGTGTTGCCTCTGTAGTCTGAGCATAGCCCTTTAAAATGAATTTATTTTGTAAGCAAATGTTCTATGGGTATTAGTTAGTAGTTGCCAATTCCTCATAAATTTGTTGTCTAAATGTTTCTCTATGCAGAAAAGGAACGGGGTACAGTTTTTTGTCCAGACTTCACTCTTACTCTAGTTTGCTTCTCAATGATCCTGGTAATGTTGATTCTTAACATTTCATCTTTGCTAATATAAAATGTTGGCTTAATGTTTACACTCTAAACTTTACTTTTCTAATCTTTATTTGAACTATTTTTACACATAGAATTCTGTTTACCAGGATGCCCTCAAAATGTGTACATATATATGTATATATATATATATATATATATTTTACTTAATCTAGCCATACCACTCGTGGTTTTATAGAATGCATATAAACTTTTCCATTGGCCATTTCAGTGAACACTGAGTGATGTTTACCAAATAGTGTGTTTAGGTTTATGTGGTGTGATGATACAACTATTAGTGGTAATAGTAACTAAATCAACTATACAAAAGCCAGCATACTATTTTAAACTATGTGGTTTCCCTCCTCCATGATATTTCTATCTATTTACTGTCTTCATCTATTGGAAGTTTTATTTTCTTACACAGCGTGAATAACTACTTACAAAATAGCACAAAGAAACTCCTAATAGAAGAAAAATGTTGGATGAGTGTAGTTATTGGTTGTCATGAATACCAACTAACCACAGTAGAAGAATCAGCAACCAAAGACAAAACCTGGCCAAGATTAAAAACTAAGGAATTTCAGCTGGCTTGCAAATATAATTTGTCCTCAAAAACTGTTCCTAGTATAACATTTGAAAAATTGATGATCTTTGGTTAATTTTCCTAAGGAAAGTATCATTGAAATTTGGGTTCTACAATTTTATCTGTTGAAGAGAAACTCTCAAACATCTTTTAAATTTTATCATAAAAACCACTCAAAGAATTAATATTGCCCAAGAAGCTATAAACAACTGAATTGGAGAATTCTCTGCAAATTCCTTCTTCAGACTTTTTGAAGTCAGCAAGTTAGTAGTGGCAGATGCGGCTCGCTGCTCCTCAAGCGTGGACTTGTTCGTTTTTGGTATAGAAGCATCTTCCTGAGCCAGTTGTGAAGACTGGGACCAAGTTTTCCAAATTTCCCTCCAGCACTGCTAGTTTTTCCAGTGGCATGTGGACAGAAAAGAGGTGTGTCTCTTTCAAGCTCCTTCACTGATGTCACTCAAATCGAAAGAAAGGGGATCGATAGGAATAAAAAGTGGTGGACGTAACAGGTGGCTGATAACATATATCCCATCATGGCCTTTCTTGCTCCCATCGTGCCTAGGTGATGACTCAGTCATGACCTTTGAACCTCAATCCTCAGATCTCAGCTAGGACTGATTGTTGGCGTGAGATACCAATGGCCAGTGAGTGCTGAGCTGTGTAGGCATGGAAGACAGTAACTCAGGCTGAAGACAGGAAACGAAGTTGCTATCTACACAGAGGACCAATCTTTTATTTCCATTACTTCTTGATGTGCTATGCTCAGCCTCAGTCATACCACACATTTTCACTTGGATCTCATGTATCTAAACTCTGGCCTACATAGATTTCAAGTTCCTCTTTGGTTAACTGGAAAATAAATCCCCAACAGGAAGACTGTACAAAATCTATTTTACGCGAACTTTACATGTATTCTATTTGTAACCAAAAGTTGAAAACCATCAGTCGCTTTGCTACATGAAGTCCAAATGTACCATGCAGTGCAACACATGTCATGTGTTGGAGGAAGGACACCTGAAAGAAATTTAGGGATGACAGAGGGCAGGGACAATGTCATCAAGTTCCTCCGATACTGAAGATGGCTCCAAAAAGTTGAGGTTAGTGGGAGAAACACAAGGAAACAGCAAGTGATCAGGTCCATGCGGTCTAGTTGCCAAGTTCCTCAGAATTCTGCTACAAGTTCTTCTCACTGTAAATAGTGGGTTTAGATGAACTGAAGAGAAAATTCATAACTTTCAGTGTTTCTAGGAGAAAAGACCACAGATGGCCAAGTGTTGCACCTCAGTCATGTGATGCAGCACTTGGGAGGCGGAGGCCGAGGATCATGGGTTTGAGGCCAACTCGAGCTCCATAGCAAAACCCTTTCCCCACAACCTCAAGATGACTGTGGATGGAATTCTGAAATACAATGTACATGGAAGGATAAATCATGGCTTTCATTTATGTTCCCTCCTCACAGTCTTCTGGATAAAATGGAGCCACTTTATTTAATTTTATTTTAGAGGGTAAAAGACTATATGGTTTGTGGAAGATCTTAGCACTGAGATTAGATTATTTGTATCCTTTGTTTTTCTGGTACCTTGATTATTTGGCTAGGAGGGTTTGACTTTTGTACAGACAAAAAAAATACAACATCAGGAAAAGAATATAGTCCACCCAGGCTGGTCTCAAACTCATGATCTCCTGCTGTATCTGTCTCACGTCTCACTGATGACCAGTGTGCCACCATGGCCAGTGTACTAAAAATAGGTGCCAATGTTCAGATTCTGTTGTAAAATTGTGAATACCTAGGATATATCCCTAGCACCTTGATTCATCTAAAACTACTGAAAGATTTACCCTTCTCAGCTTCAATCACCAAGAAGGCTTCACCAGCTCCTGTTCTTCACCAACCTACTCTTGACATCCCCCTCTGGGGATGATAACTTCATGAATAAAGCCGAGGCAAGAGGATCACAGTTCAGTCCTGGGCCATCCTCTGGACTCCTGCTCTTTGCATAGAAGTTGATTCCATGATAGGAACAATTTTTGTTATTATGTGATATAAGAACAACCAAAAAAAAACCAGAAAGTGGTGGTATAGCTTAAATGGTAGAGCACTAACCCTGAGCAGAAAATTTCAGCAACAGTGCCCAGGACCTGAGTTCAAGCCTCAAGATGGGTATTAAAAGAAAAAAAAGTAAGTGCAGAGAATAATGCAATAACTTTAAAAAAAATTCAGTAGTATGAAAACCCACACAATAAGAAAGTATGGCTGGCACAGACATTTGAAGAAATCAACATCCATATAAATAGTTGAGTAATAAATATTTTCTCTGAAAAAATGTGGAAGACACATGCAAATAAAATTTAAAATTTTCTAAACGTACTTTGGGGAAGATATTTACATAATTTCCAGTAATATAACAAATTCCTAAGGGAAGTATGCTTACTCTTGACATATTTTATTCAACTGTTGCACATTTGGAAACAAAATTTTATAATGGTGGGGATAGGCTTTCAAAATTCTGTGTTCCCCAGATGCAAATGATATTATGACTTATTTTTAGTGTCTTTTAAAAGACATATTCCAACAGATAGGGCTACCT
Source organism: Perognathus longimembris pacificus (assembly GCF_023159225.1). Lineage (NCBI taxonomy): Eukaryota > Metazoa > Chordata > Mammalia > Rodentia > Heteromyidae > Perognathus > Perognathus longimembris. The sequence goes on from NC_063169.1 coordinate 8,193,959, forward strand.
CTTCTTAGAAGAGACATCTGTTCATTATACCATGATTTCTAGATTTGCAGAGTTCTTTGTCTTCAAAATTATGTCTTCCTCTTAAAGTTATGTGTTCATTTGTTTCTCAGGTGAAGTTAGATGCAAATGAAATCTTTGTGTTTCTGTTTAACTACACCTTTTCATTTCCCCAGTCTTTCCCCTGATGCGAAGCATTCAGTACACCTCACATATGAGCAACCCCTGGATATTTAGTTAGATAATGTTTATCCTCTATGGAGTGAGTTACATCTCGCACCAGTCCACGCATCGAAGCCCTAGCTTCCCCGAGACTTCTTCAGAGGGAAGACTTTCAAAGAGCCAGGTGAGGTCACCATAGGTCACAACTGACCTGTGTTCCTTGCTTTATCTTGTTGTGGTTGCAAATTGGTCACTCGAGTTCTCCCCAACAGCTTCCTTTCGTGAGAGGGAGGGAGTTTCTCCTGGTCTCTCCTTCTCTAAGAGGAAAAGTTTTCCCAGGGTTAGTCGCCGGCCTTTGTCTAGATGACAAAAGGACTTGGGAGAACCAGCGGTTGTCAATTCCAACCCTGAAGTACAAATGGAGCCCTACCAGGAAGAAATGGATGATTGAGAGGAGACGCATTGCCAACCCAAGCCAGTTCAGGGATGTGAATCTTTTCTTCTGAATAGAAATGCCCTAGATAACACTTGCTTTCCAATTTTACAATATTTTGTATCTCTGTCAACCAATGTGATCTATTTATACATAACTGCTTAATAGTTAAAAATAAAATAATGCTTTCATTGTAGTAATTGCTGAGTCCGCGCGCGCGCGCACACACACACACACACACACACACTTCCTTTACCTCCTAAACCTACACAACTACGCAATACAACTTACAAGAATATTAAGAATGGAGTGCAGCACCTATGCTTTTAAAGAAAATACACTACTCTTGATACAACTCTCATCTTTTGGAAAGTTACTCTTTTTTCCTCCACATGCTTGCTATTATATGCTACAAAAGGAATCCTTTTAACATATCTTTACAGAAGCAACTAATTGCTTTCTCAGTTGAATTCCAAGCAGTAGTGCTACTAGTTTCAGGTTCTAAGGTTTCATATGCATCTCACTGTCTTCTAGAAAGTGTTCTGTTACTCTTCCACTATAACGTTGCCAAAAGAATGTTTGCTCTATCTTTTCCTTAAAATGATGCACCATGACTATTTTTGTCATTTTTGTCGTTGACATTTTACTGGTAATGACCCGTGTACCTTATCTAAGTTTTCCCTTCACTTTCCCGTTAATGAAGATACTCAGTGATGTATGAATTAGCCATCTGCGTGTTTTGTAAATGATATGTTCCTATGTTTGATGTATGTTTCCATGGGGACAATTTGTTCGTGCTGTTCATTTGTAGCATGGCATGCATGTATAATGCATTGGGGGAGATTCTCTTTTCTTCTGCACAGGGGAACACTCTGCTGTTGGTGGGATGAGGCGGATCTGGGTTCCTTCTTCCCCCTCCCATACTGTATGACCTACTTCCTTGACTTGCCTGACTTTTCCTATTGGACAATAAACTTTTTGAGAGAAATTTCTAGGCTCCTCAAAATCCTGTTATTCACCTAGTGCAGGCAAGCACCGGTTCACGACACAGATATGTTCTGAAAATTATGTTGTTAGACAATCATATCCTTGGACAAGCATCACAGAGTGTATTTCCCAAACCCAGCTGGCATACTACACATCCTGGCTATCTAATGTGCGTGCATGTAAGTAGGTACAGTCTATTTACTGTTCTTCATCATCATCTATCAGTTATCATCTCTATCATTTCTACCTATCATCTATCTATCTATCTATCTATCTATCTATCTATCTATCTATCTATCTATGTAGCATTATAGATTAACTACAGTGTTCTATTGAGTAAGTCTAGAATTATCTGTTTAATAATAAAAAGTCATGACTGTGTGTGTGTGTGCGTGTGTGTGTGCGCGTGTGTGTGTACCAGTACTGGGATTTGAATCCAAGATCTGGACACGATCCCTCAGGTTCAAGGCTAGTTTCTACCACTTGAAGCATGACTTCACTTCCAGGTTTTTGCTGGTTGATTGGAAATAAGAGTCTCGCAGACTTTTCTGAAAATCTGGCTTTGAACCTTGATGAATCCTTAGATCTCAGCTTCATGAATAGCTAGGATTATAGGCATGAGCCTCTGGGGCCTCGTACAAGTTATCATTTTCAAATAAAATGCCCACTTGATTGCTTTGAAATCATCTTGGTAATGGCATATATTCAAATGACATTTTATGTTGATAAATCTCCAAATGAAATGTTATGATTCTTGACTGTCAAGAGTGTCTATCAAGAACCATCCTATCTATTTTCCAAGTAAGAATAGAGTAAAATCTGAACATGTAGAGTCTGGCTCTCCTCTCCTAAGCGGAGAGAAATCGCCTTGAAAGCTCAGCATTGTCCGAGGTGCAGGCGTGTGCTGCGCTCCTCTCTTGAAGCCTGTTTGTTCACACATGGTGTGAAGGACACAGACACACAGCAGTTCCAGACCGCAGGTATGTGGTTACCTCTAGAAACAGATGTGCCAATGGGAATTTCCCAATTTCTCTTCTTTTTTGTCAGAGCAGCTGTTTGCTTCTATGTAGTCAATAACATTCAATTTTGTTTACTAATTTGTCCTTTTGGGTAAATCAGTGTGCTACCCACCGTGAAGGATTATAAAGAAAATCAGACGTTTAAACTTTGTATTGAAGACAAACACATTTATTGGAAAATCTTCCACCAACTTCGCTGAATGACTGTAGAAGAATAGAAAAGACAAACAGTTGTAGCTAGAATAGAGGTAAGTGGCAAAGGAAAGATATCAACAAATTCTGGGGAGTAGGAATGTAGCTGTGGACTGTGAGACTGAGATTGTTAATGTTTTTCCTTATAAACTTAGTGTTGAACTACCTTAGTGTTTTGTTTTTTTCTTGAAGTGTTATTTTGTTAAGGTATCAAGTTGTTTTTAAAATAGAAAAACAAATTCTTACCTTGCAGGGGAGTCAACTAAATTAAAAACATGCAATTCATCTCCCTCCCTCCCTCCCTCCCTCCCTTCCCTCCCTCCCTCCCTTCTTTCCTTCCTTCCTTCCTTCCTTCCTTCCTTCCTTCCTTCCTTCCTTCCTTCCTTCCTTCCTTCCTTCCTTCCTTCCTTCCTTCCTCCCTTCCTCCCTTTCTTCCTTCTTATTTTTCTAGTGGTATTGTGGATTTGAACTCACAGCCTTGTGCTTGCTGGGCAGGCACTCTATGGCTTAAGTCACATCACCACCAGCATAGTCATACAACTTCAAAATGGCAGGCGGGAATGAGTCATGCGGAGACTCCAGCTGTCTTTTATAGAGTGCATGACTTTTCTTCTCATTCCCCAGTCGAGAGGCGTGAAGCCCACCGAGGAACTGGGCTGGGGACTCTCCGTTTGCTGGCCCAGTTCTGTGTACACAAAGCATACTGCACACACACGGGGGTGCACCAGGGGCCAGTGTGCTGGTCCTGCAGATGAGCAGCAGCTGTGGACCTTGGTGGGGCCGACTGGGGCCGCGGACCTGCTGCCGTCACTGCTCACGGGGACGTGCCTTGCTCGTGGGCTGGCCAAGGCAGAGAAAATGGCCAAGGGACAGCTGAGGCTTTCTTCAGAGCACTGAGCAGCGGGGCAGTGATGGATGCAAAGTGGACATGAAGGAAGGGCAGGATGGGTCCCCTCGAGCTGTACTTACCCAAGCAAACGCAGATGCTCTTTAATGCAATGTGGACTGCAGGCAGATACTAATTGAGGTAATGGATCCGCGTGTGTGTGTGTGCAAGAGAGCATGGCGTGGTAATCACTAGGGGGTCTGGCTGGCTCCGCCTCCCTAGTACAGCACTAGCTGTATATACTACAGCTCTAGCACAAGGTGTGCACTACCATGCCTTGTGAAATGATTCTCCTTGTCCCTCGCAATATGCTGTGGATTTGAACAGGGAAACATAGTAACTTCTTGTCTTTGTTTCAGATCTACCAATTGATGAGGAAAATACCACTGTTTATTCAAGACAGTAATTTGGATACATTTAAGTGAGACTGAAAATGAGTGGCCTGATGTTTTTTTAGGAAGCCTGAAAGCATGAAAGTCAAGCAAGGAATTTTGGCCAAATTTCTACTTCCCTTGATAATTCCTTAGACCAAAGCAGTTCCTTTCCTTCTGCAGTGACATCCTAATTAATCCTTATCAATTCTTACTAATGTATAACCTAAAAGGCTCTGTGGAATCTATCAAAAAAAAGTAGGATATGTAAGTAAAAGGGGAAGTACTAGAGAAAGCAGGTAGGGAAGACTGCAAGGGTGAATATGACCAAAGCACTTTACTGCATGCATGCAGATATCATAATGAAGTTCCATACTTTGAACCCTTGGTATATGCTAATAAACTTTCTCACAAATAGATATGAAAGTAGAATATTTGGAAGGGAATGGGACAGTAGATGAGGGAAGATGAGAGAGAGAGTAGGGGTGAATGTGCTCAGCGCACATAACACACATGCATGAAAAACTACAATAAAATCTATCATTATATACCATTGATACATGTTAAGAAAACATTTTAAAACTTTGTAAGTAAAATTAATATGTACACCAAAATGTTTAGATGTCAGAACAAAAGAAAAACAGGACCATTATTTACAACTTACATTTAAATTTAAATTTGGTAGGAATGCAAAATAAGATAGTGATGTTTGGCAATTTCACAGAGCAGTGAACTCTTTCTTTCTCTCTTTATTTTTTCCTTTCTCTCTCTCTCCCTCTCTCCCTCCGTCCCTTCCTCCCCCTCCCTTCCTCTCTCCCTCCCTCTCTTCTTCCTTCCTTCCTTCCTTCCTTCCTTCCTTTCTCTCACTCTTTCTTTCTTTCTTTCTTTCTTTCTTTCTTTCTTTCTTTCTTTCTTTCTTTCTTTCTTTCTTTCTTTCTTTCTTTCTCTTCTTTTTCTTAGTTGGTCATGAACAGCACCACTTCAGTTTTCTGGTACTTAATTGGAGATAACAGTCTCACAGATTTTCCTGCCTGGGCTGGCTTTGAACTTCGATCCTCAGATCTCAGCCTCCTGAGTAGCTAGAATTACAGGCGTGAGCCCTCAGTACCTGGCTGTGAACACATTTTTATCTTATCATTCGGTAACTATGCTCCTTTGTGTTTACTCATATGAAATAAAAACATTTTATAAAACACACACAGATATTTATATGAACTTTATTCATGATGAATCAAACTTGAAAGCAATCAAGAAGCAATTCGCTAGATGAAATGATTCATACATCTTGGTAAATCCAGGCAGTGGGTAAAAAATAAGTATGTTATTAAAACACAAAAGTGGTAGAAACTTAATTTGTATTACCAAGTACAAGAAGACAATTTTTAAAAATCATGTAATATGATATTCTGAATCAGGTAAAACTGTAGAGTCAGAAAAAATACGATTGATCTCCAGGGGCTAGAGCGAGGAGAGAAGAATGAAGTAGAAACTAAAGAATTTTTATGACAGTGAAACTTGTGTGATACTGTCATGGCAGACACACATCATTCTATATTTGGGACAACACACAATGGATAACACCAAGAAAAAAATCTCAGAGATGAACTATGGACTTGGGGAATTATCATGTCAGCGAAGGTCACTACCAGGGTTGGTGTAGGTGACTGATTCTAACAAATGGATCATTCTGGTGGGTGATGTTGATAGTAGGAAAGAAAGGAAAAGAGAGAGAAAGAGCTAGAGAGAGGGAGGGAGACTCCAGAGAGAGACAGACAGAGGGAGAGAAAAAGAGGGAAAGAGAGAGTTGGAAGGAACTGAAAATATAAACATTTCTGCACTTCCTATCAATTTTCCTGTGAACCTAAAGATGCTTTAAAAATCTCTTTATCTTAGCAGGGCCCCAGTGGCTCATGCTTGTAATCCTAGCTACTTTGGGGGCTGAGATCTGAGGATGGCAGTTTTAAGCTAGCCTGGGCAGGAAAATCTGTGAGACTCTTATCTCCAGTTAGTGGCAGCACACTAGCCTTGAGCAAAACAATCTCAGGGACAGTGCTCCAGGACTGGCAAATAAGTAAGTAAGTAAATAAATAAATAGCCTACTTAAAATGGAGAAAAAACTGTGGTCATATACAAGGTCACGTTAACATTTAATATAAAACTTTGCTGTACCTCAAGGATGTTTTGCATTTTCCCTAGGAGAAACTAGGAAAGCTCAAGGTCATTTACTATAGTCTCGGGAAATGTGTGGCCTTTGTCTAAGGCAGCCTATCCGTGAAGTTCACTATTGTAACAACTTGAGAATCATGCTCATTTCCATCTTCACCCCTGTTGGAATCCATGAAGAGAACCCTTTCCATCCTGCTGAGGCGGCATATCTACGATCCATCTGATCTCTGGCTAGAAAACTCAAACACAGCTGTATTCCATAGTGACTCCCTTGAGTGGTCAGGTGTTCTGTTGACTCTTCAAATGAAGTAAGGAGGAAATTGGTCATCTCACGGGAGGCTTCCATCTATAGATGCCTCGTGGTACAGAATTGTATATTTAGGCCACAGGGTCTCAGATTTAAAACTCTTGATTTCGTGAGTTTAGTATTTCTCTCCTTATTGCTTTCTAAACCTGTGAGACTGTTACAGGGGTGGAATTAGGAGCCATCTCCTCTATTTTCTTCTCAGCTTTGCTGTCATTGGATTTGGAGGTTCAATACCTCAGCAGTTGGAGATGGTAGGAAAATGTTTTGTCAGTTTCTTAAGAAGTATAGCTTGTATACAAGTGTATAGTATTACCCAGTCATTGCATTCCTTAGTATATGTACAAGAGAAGTGAAATGTTTCTTTAAAAAATCTTATGTAGACATGTGGATGTCAACATTCTCCATATGACCAAATAATAGAAATAACTCAAGTGGCCATCAGGTGACAAATGGGTAAATAATGTTGATATACCCATGCAATGGAAAATTATTTCACCATACAAGGAATGAAGTTGTGGTATGTATTACAACATGGATAAAACTTGGAAACACTTACTACAGAACAAAAGGGCCGCCTATTATATGACTCCATGTAGATAAAATGTCTAGGATAGAAAAATCCAGAGACAGAAAATAGACTATTGGTTGCCAAGGAATGAAGAGTGGGAGGGGAAGAGAAATAATTGCTAACATCAGGAAGCCTTCTGACTGCATGTGGAGTCATGTAAATATTCTAGAATTTGATAGTGGGGATGGTTGTACAATCTTCAAAATAGACTAAACAGTCCTAGGTATACATTATGAAATAGTAACTTTAATAAAATGTGCATTTTATTTCAATAAAAAAACACTAAAGGATTGCAGCATAAAGAAAAGTCTTTATCCTACTTGTTCAGGCAAGTAAATACATAATATTTATGGACTTATATAATAAATTGCATTCATTGCAAATTTAGAGTGTATTTATAAGTTGATTTTAACAGAACTCAAGGTATAGCACCTTTTTTTTTTATCCCCCTTCTTTTCCCTCTGGTGTTACCAGAATGTTCTGGTAACTATAGCATTTAGCAAAAAGTCTTCAGGTCCTCACTTCAAGTTGGCTACTTGTGATGTGGTCTTAAGCCTGTAAGTGGACGGCTCAGCTGACATTGGCCAGAGCGTGGTTCCTAAGGTACACTGATTCACTGGAGGAGACTGAAGTACCTGTTTCTTCCTCCCACTAAGAGTTGTATCATGCCTTGTGGTGTTTTTCCAACATATGTATCCTAAACAACAATATTTGCCTAACTTCTTGTGGAAACAAAGGACAAAACGTACAGCACAAAGAACGAAACACTAAATTTTCTTGCAACATAAGCAGTAGGAAAAAGTATTAGAAATACAAATACATTGAATAACATAAATACCTTTATAATAATATAAATACATGTTGTAACAAATTTTCTCAAGATGCTCCATCCATTCAAAGTTGCTATAGGGAGAATGCTGGTGTACTGACGACACCAGAGCTTCACCCCCTCTTCGTACTTGTTTTGGGGGTAACTGCTATAACTGTGAAATGCTTATCTGGAAGGACAGCTTAATCCTGTTTTCTAAAATGCCTTCTTTTTGAAGGAGGGGGAGGTCACTATATATAGAGAAATATTTCAACACGTTGAAAAAGAACCCCTTGATGGGGAAATGTGACAGAAACAGTTCACTCCATAATTGTGCCTCAAACAGCCCTTGGTTGTGCCTTGGCACAACCGCTCTGCCAAGTTTTTCTGAGCTTTTTGCTCATCCTACACTACACAAATGTAATCCATTTCTACTACCAACATGACAACTATTTCTCTTTTGCTCAATGTAAAAAAACAAAAACAAAATTAAAACATAAATATAGTGTAGCATATTACATATTATGTATTTGTAGGTATAATATATGGATATAATATTTAAAAATAATATGGATTATCCTTGAGTACTGGGAATAATGATTTAACATTTCTTGTGCATGCCTTTAATAGCAAAAACATTGTTTATTAATTTTTAAAATCTTGTCTGTAAATTCAATTTAAATAACAAAGTAGACCAATGATGGATTTCATATCAACATAACTAATGGATGACAAGGAACTTTCAAAGTAATTAGGGATGTGATGTATATATATATGATACATATCATATATATGAGATATATATTATATATATGATATGATAAGAAGGCATAACCAGATATTTCAAGGTTGCTACCTTGAAACAAAGAATTCATTAGTTTCAAATGGGAACTTACAAAGAAAATGATGTCTCATTTCTGCATGTTCTGTATTTGGTTTAGTAAATAAAATGAAAAGTAACTCAGAATCCATATAATGATGTTTTCAGAATTGCCTTCAATGGTCATCAATCCACATATCTTTCAGTATGATTTAGTTGATGGAACCTGTCACCATACTGCTCGACTTAAAGTCTCATATCTGCTAGTTTACCAATTATGTTATCCATGTGCAATTTAACCTGACCAAGCCTTGGTTTCATTTAGATGCAATAACAGCACCTTACTATTGGGTGCATTTATACAATGTTCACATACAATGCTAAGGAATTCCCACAGAATAAGTTTTTGATGGAAATATGTTTGATATTTTTGTACTTATAAGCATTTAAAAATTCAAAAGCAAAGGCTGCACAGTATGTATATAGATTTTTTTAAAAACTGAAATGTTGATCGTACTAAGTCTCCCCATTTAGAATTGATATTATTTCTAACTTGAGAAATAAATGGTTATGGAAAATAGAGTTGATGTAAACTTACATCAGAATAGAAGTTGCTAAGTTCTAAAGATCAAATTTAGATCTAATGATTGTAAGGATCAAAGTCAACTGTGTATGACCCTAATGCATATTTGGAACAACATACCAGCAATTGTGATAATTGTCATAGATGTGCCAGCAATACTTGTGTTTACAGTTTTGATAAAGGGCATATTTAAAAAATTAGATTATTTTACTTAATGGTTGTTGAGTTGAGATTGTAGACTATAGAGTTTGTATTAATGATGGTTTCATAGCTCTGATCAAACTATCGAAAAGAAACATCTTCAAGGAGGAAATTATTTGTGGCCTATAATTTCAGAAATTTTAGTTCATAGTCTCTGGTTCTATAATTTCCAGACCCACTGAGGAGGAGAGCTGTTCACCTGATGGCAGACAGGAAGCCGAGAGAGGAAGGCGCAAGGAACAGATACCTCCAAGGTTTGGCTCTGTGTGACTTGCTTCCTCCAGCAAAGTCCCATCTCCGAATGCTTGAGAAACTCCCACAAGAACACCACATGCAGATAAAATAGTGTTCTGTTTTAAAAACCTGGGCCCAACCCCATGGGCCACGAGGGACATTTCACAGAGTCCTTTTCTTCTCTGACCAAATGTAGTCATTTGGTTGGGACACATGTATTACTGTTTATTCCCGGAATTGTTAGACTGTGGGGAAATGTTCCAAGTTCCATCTATGCATATAGAGCTTGGGGTCAAATCTGTTTTTTCTTAACACTCTATTTCCTTAGAAGCCCCGGACTCCAGAAATCCCTGTGCAATGTTCCTTGTGGAAAAGCATAACTTAAAATAATTATTCATTCCACTCTACAGTTCACCTAGGGTTCATTTCCACTGTTGAATTTTTTGAGTTTATTCACATTACAGAGACATACATTTAAATTCTGACCAATGAGTGCAGATTAACCTTTGTAGTTTGATAAATGATGAGTTTATGGTATTGATAGCAGGTTTCAAGGATATGAAAATTAATGTTATTTTCAGTTATGAATTGGAAACATTCATTAATAGAAATATACAACTTCGAAAATGTATCTCTGAGGAGTTAACGCCAAGTAAAAACCTTATCGCTAAAAGAAGTGACTAAATATTCGCATCTATTTAGTAAACAAAGTTGCTTCACTTTGAAATTGGTGTCAATCCAGTTGAAATTTAATGCAACAAAGATAACAGTTGGGACCCAGTGGCTCAGGCCTATAATGCTACCTACTCAGGAGGCAGAGATCTGAGGATCGTGATTTGAAGCCAGCCCTGGAAGGAAAGTCTGTCAGACTCTTACCTCCAGTGAACTACTCAACAACAACAATCCCAAAAGCCGGAAGCGAGGCTCTGGCTCAGTGGTTGGAAAACTAGCTTTGAGCAAAAATCCTCAGGGACAGCAGTTGAGGCCCTGAGGTCAAGCCCCAGGATAGGCTAAAAAAAACAACAAAAAACCCTCTTACTTTGTCAGTAATACAGTGGATGATTCCAGGCTGATGGGTGAAGTTTCTTTCTCTTTTTTGGGGGGTGGGTGGTGGGGGGAGTCCTGGGGCTTGGACTCAGGGCCTGAGCACTGTCCCTGGCTTCATTTTTGCTCAAGGCTAGCACTCTGCCACTTGAGCCACAGCGCCACTTCTAGCCATTTTCTATATATGTGGTATTGGGGAATTGAACCCAGGGCTTCATGTATGCGAGGCAAGCACTCTTGCCACTAGGCCATATTCCCAGCCCTCTTTCTCTTCTTATTATCGTTAAGTAGTTATATAAAAGGGTCTCAATTCAACATGTGCTTTAATGAATATAGCACAAGTTGATCAATGTCAGTTCTCCAACTCTCCCAACACCGCTCATCCCCTCGTGTGGTCTGATTTCATTTGTACGTTGAACACTGTGCATTGAATGTTACAACTGTGTTCCCCTGCCTGTTCTCTCTGCATTCATCTGCCCTTGAAGATAAAACAGCTTCCTGGTATTTGTTTTGTTAAATTATAAGTAAGTTATCTGAAGGAGTTATACCAAAACAGAACAACTTCATTAAATCTCAAGGTTGTCATGAAAGCCTACATTTTGAGTGGAACGAGATACTAGGGAATACTTTAGTAGTCACAGATGTAACAGACATAACTGAGTTCAAGCCCCAGGACTGGCAAAAAAAAAAGTGTGTGATTGCCAAAATTCTACTAAGATTTCTAGATCTGACATGTAGAATTTGTAGATTGGCTGGTATTCATTTATGTGATCTTAACTTTTAAAAACCTATTGATTAATTAAGAGTATTTCTTTACTACAAGATACTACAAGAGTACCATTTATTTTCACTATTCTACCCTTACAATCAGCCACATGTTCAAGCCACCACTATCTACTGTAATGAAATAAGTGACTGTCACAACATTTTCAGGAGAAAGACCACATGCAGTAAAAATTAGTAAACCAAAAAGTAGGAATTGAACTAGAAAACAGAAAAAAATAGAACTAGGCTGGGTGCTAGTGACTCCTAACTATAATCCTAGTTACCCAGGGGGCTAAGATCTGACAATCACAGTTCAAAGCCAGCCAGGGCAGGAAAGACTGTAAGACTTATCTCCAACTAACTTCCAAAACACTGGAAGTGCAGCTGTGGCTCAAGTTGTAGAATACTAGCCTTGAATAGAAAACCATCAGGGACAGAGCCTAGGCACTGAGTTCAAGCCCCAGGACTGGCACATTAAAAAGATAAAAGCAAAGACAAAAGCAAAAAACAGCTAGCAAACCTAAAAGCCCGTTTGTTGAAAAATACTCTGTTTGATGAAATTCTTTGTTGGAAGAAAATATTTCTTTGAAAATTATCAACAAAGTAAAAGAACTAGCTGGTCTATCATCAACATTAAAGTAAGAAGGCAAAAATACAAAATAATTAGAAGTGACAGGAGGAAAATAATCATCAAAACAAAAACATTTTAAAATAACGAGGCTAATTTGCACAGTCTATGCAAACACATGTGAAAGCCCAGATGAAACGGATAATTTTCTGGAAAAATACAACTTATCAAGTTTGATCTCAATAGAGACAGAAAAGGTAAATAGACCAATTCCTGTATAAAAAAAGAAACAAAAGATGTTTCACTCAATAAATATACAAATGTAGCCAGTCCAGATGGTGTTATAGGAAAATTCCACCAATTTGTTAGTAACCAGATACTTCCAATAATACTTGGCTATTTCAGATGATAATCAAGCAAGGCAAGACTCCAAATGCTGGTAAAAACAAACTCAAAACATTAAAATCCTGAGTTTACATATGTTAAATTCATGTTACAACTTATATTTTGTTTTGATGATATTAATTGCATATCCTTGGAGTAGGCTATGTGTGCTCTAAATTATTTTTATATGTGGTTTAATTTCATACTTGATGGTGATATGGAATAACTCAATCTTTCCCATATTGTTAGGCATTCATATTATTTCCAGCTGTTTTCTCCTAAAAATCCATGTTTTATTAAACATCCTTGGATTTATATCCTTGTGGGCATTGCTTCTGTTTTTATAAGACTAACAAGTAAATCCTGGTGACAAGAAATAGAAAATTCACAACTCAATTAAAAAATAATCGTCAGCCTGGTACCAATGGCTCACGCCTGTAATTCTTGCTAATCGGGAGGCTGAGATGCAAGGATTGTAGTTCAAAGCCTGCCTGGGCAGGAAAAGTCCTTGAGACTTTTGTCTTCAATTAACCACCAAAAAGTTGGAGGTAGAGCTGTAGCTCAAGTGGTACACTGGTACACTTGAGCAAAAAAGCTCAGTCTCCCAGTTCAAGTGCCAGGACTAGTACACAGACACAAAATTGTAACTAAACACAAGATTAGTAACTAAAAATAAGTTATATATCTGTTCAATATGGGTGATACAACAAGTGAGTATAATCAACATCTTTCTAAAAATTATAATGCAAAACTCCAAGTAAGTTCAAGAATGTGATTTCACAGTCATTTCTTTCAACAAGGTATTTTCTCATACACGGAAGCATTATGGATCACATTTCCAAAGTAGTAGAATAGCAGCCATCCATCTGGCTTCTCTAAAATTATTTTTGTTAGTTAAGTTCTCAGGATATATCTTGTTTTACTATTTTACCTTGTTATTTTATTATAGTTTTTCTAGTCTATCCATTTTATTCTATTTTGTTTATCCTCACAAGAGCTGGGGAAATCAATATACTTGAAATTTCAAAGGTTTTATAAAAAATTCTTAGGTAATAATTATTTTACTACCTGAATAATAGTCCACAATGCCATTCTTTCAGTTTTACTTGGATTCTATTTTAGTCCATTCCAGTTTATGGCCTTTTGTTGATATGCATTAATCGCATTAATAAAAGAAAATGTACTTGTTCCATAAATGGAAAATTGTGTGGCTCTGACAAATTAAACATCTTATCTTACATAATTATTCATAGTAGTTGACTTAATTCATATCTGTGCACATAGGTATACTAGGTGTATATGTTTCTGTGTGTTTACTACATTTTAGACAGGAAAAGGAAGATGTATTGAGCTTATTGGCTGATCTAGAGCTAATCTTTGTTTCACCAACCAACTTCACTCACTGTTTATTTGGAATATCCTATCTCTTAGCATCTTCCTTCCTATGCCTCTTTCCTTAAGACGATCTTGAAGTATAAATGAACAAGAAAGGGCTGCTTAAATGCCGAAATGATCGGAGGGAGAAATGATGGTGGTCTCTTGCCTAAAAGCCCTGCCACTGCTGTGATTCCTTATTTCCAGAAGACAACCACCATCTGCCCCTCGCCGATGCTGCTTGCTCTCCACATACTCTGTTGAATCTTCCAGCCTCTTACTGCTCAGGCCACAGGCTCCCTCCTTACGCTCCCTCCTCAGGTTCCAATCAGCTCCGGAATTGAGTGCAACCAGCTGCCAGGACCCCCGTCCCTCCCAGTCTGACCCTGCTGTTGGCTTGGGCCTGGTTTTCCATGGGGTGACCTGCTGACAGATGGTGCCGTTGGGGGCTTAGATCCAGCTGCCTGGGCTGGGAGGATGGCCTAGTGGCAAGAGTGCGTGCTTCGTATTCATGAAGCCCTGGGTTCGATTCCCCAGCACCCACATATATAGAAAAATGGCCAGAAGCTGTGGCTCAAGTGGTAGGGTGCTAGCCTTGAGCAAAAAGAAGCCGGGGACCATGCTCAGGCCCTGAGTTCAAGCCTCAGGATTGGCAAAAAGAAGAAGAAGAAGAAAGAATAGATTCTGCTGCCGGAGGGTCTCAGATGATCTGCCACTCACCCTGAAATGTGAAATCAGGGTGTACATGGTAACATTTCTTCCCATTTTCTTCTACTCTTTTTTGTCAGTATCTGCCTGAACTCAGACAGGCTAAAGGGAAAAATATAAACTAATTTTTGTTGCAATTCATCTCATTTAAATATGAATAATATTAAGGACATCTACTTTCTGTGTGCTTTAAAATTTCCAGCCCATCAGAGAAAGTTCTCCCGTTAAGGAAAACAGTCAGTATCATAGCCCTAGCGAAAATGAGCAGTGTTGCTCACATTTTTCTAACTGAAGCCAAGTGACTCTGGTTTTATAAGACATGCATGTTTAATTATAATGCTCAGTGGAAATTTCATCCTTTTTATGAATTATATTCAATATAAAGACAAAGTTAACATGTTTGAATTTACATGGTGCCAAACACTTAGCTGAGCGTTTCAAAGGATCTATATTTCTGAGAAGGTAGAAAGAAGCAGATGACCAGCTGAATTTTGTAATACATACTTAAATGTTTTACATATCATCAATTAGGGATTTTACTCAAGGCCTTAAAACTGAAAAGTAAAATCCTTCACATGGAGATTCTCTTAAAAAGTAGGGTGCATATAGATGAAAATCTTCTGTTCTATGGCTTTTACTCTCAAATCCGACAGCGTATGCACATATTGTAGCATTTAAACACCAAGCAGTTATTGGTTCCTGACAGAAAAAAGAGGGGCCAACTAAATGTTTAAAACCTTGAGTTCTGGACATAAATGGGTCACTACAATCCCAGCTTAACCCCATGAAAGACTCATTATCTAATGCTTCTGTTGTCTTTTGACTAGCTTGGTAATTTTCAGCCACAGTTTGGTGAAATCTAGCAACAAAGCTAAGGAAACTCAATACAAATACGTAATGTCATAATGAAACTGTCTGAAAAATGATTATTTACAGAAACTTCATTTGGGGGAAGGGGATTAGCTCTATAAAAATTTTTATTAGAAATATATATTGTAACTAAAACGTCAGTGGAAATGTGAGGAGGTGGAATTATTTTCATGTATTTCATTTTGAAAATCAAATCTCCATGCTATGCACAAAAATCTCCGAGGAAATAGGTATGGGGGGGGGTGGACAAAAACATATGCAGAAAGCCAGGCAGGCAAAATCAGAGAAATAAATGTAAGAATAACCACTAACTTATGAGATCATGAATTCAGAAAGGTTTATGTTATTTTTAAAAACTGTGATATGGATCTCATAGCATATTATATCATGCAAGATGTACATATACGGTTGTTTATGATGTTTGCTTCAAAATTATATATTAAAACTAATATATATACAATGACTTTAATTAGTAAAATGTTTCCATTCTAATAGCTGCTGATATTCATTTATCTTTCTTTATTCACAGAATATAAGGAGGTATTACTAGAATGGAAAACTTATACTGAGAGAAGATAGAATTTATAAAATCAGAGGTGGGCTTTGGTAAAACTCTGCGCATCGGCTCCTTACCCTTCTTATGTGTCAGATCTCCTGCCTGAGACCTGAGTGTATATTTTAACATACATATAAATGCTACATAGCAGCTTATGGACTATCTTTAAAGAAGGCAACGGGACCGAGACTTGTTGAAACCATAAGGCCGTTTCAATTCTCTTGGTCTCCATTTTCCATCCAAATTGAAGACTTAGACTATTCTTTCTCTGAGCCTTCCCCCAGAATCAAATCCTAGGTCATGTATCTGACAATCCGGGAGTGGATGGAGAAAAGGTTAATATAAGTACAAAAAAACCCTGCCTTACTTCTTGCAAGTCACAAGAAAGCAGACAGTAAACCACATTTCTAGGTTGAGGAGTGAGATGGGCTGACAAGGAGGCAGTTGTGCCACAAAACTTTAGGAAAAGGGTTTTCTGGTTGTGAAATAGATAGATCACAAGTTCAGAGATAATGATTCCCTCACCAGCAATGGTTTCTGTACAACCGAGGTAACTGAGGACTTCAGGCATTCTAAGATCTCTCTCTCTCTCTCTCTCTCTCTCTCTCTCTCTCTCTCTCTATATATATATATATATATATATATATATAAAGCTTCTCTCTCTCTCAATAAAGCTTTGATCTATTCTGTATACAAACTTTAGCTTGTGATTGACTGCTAAGAAAATAATTTTAAATGTAACTGTAGTATTTTCTCTAAAATGTGAACGAGCTTGTGAACTTGATATGAAGGCCACTACCCTGAGTTCAGTCTCTAAGCTTTTTATATACTAGGTTCGTGTGGTACCTATGATGTGGGTAGTCTTCAGAAAATCCTTCAGAAAAAGTAAAGGAAACTTTACACCATGGTTTGAAAAGGTTATTTGCAATGCTTCATAGATGGGTCACGTCTATTTTTGCACTCTTTAAAGTGGCACGTGGCACCAGGCAACAGTGGCTCGCCCCTGTGATCCTAGCTACTTTGGAGGCTGAGATCTGAGGATCACCATTCTATGTAAACCCACACAAGAAAGTTCATGAGACTCTTAGCTCTAATTCACACCCCAAAAGCCAGAAGGGGAGCTGTGGTTCCAGTGATAGAGCATCTTCCTTGGGATAAAACAGAAAAGTAAGTAAGAAAGAATGAATGAATAAATAAAAGAAGCTAGTGAAAATACTGTGAGCAGAGAGTGAACACCCAGAGAGAAAGACACAATGTGTGAACATTAGGAGGTGAGAACAAAACTGGGCCCTTGGGAGGAAGAAGAATTTGAGCAGTTGGGATCTAGTGAGCAGATGGGGTCTAGTTAGTTGTTGGTGTCTAGTGAGGAGCTGGTTGTTAGTGAGCACTTGGGGTCTAGTGAGGAAGATTATAGGAGGTAACGCAGGGTTGGCTGGTGGCAGAGACTTGTGACAGTGAAGTCTGCTAAGGGGATTGCCTTTATTCCAAGCAGTATAGGAAGCAAAGGTGGATTTTAGGCACGAGTGTAACAATATGGCAGAAACCCTCGGGCAGGGGACCATCTGGTTTGACTTTAGAAGGTGTGTCAGATCAGCCATCCTCAATTCTGTTTCTCATCGTGTGTGTGTGTGTGTGTGTGTGTGTGTGTGTGTGAATTGGATTGGGAGCCAAGCAGAGAACTGGGAAAGAGTGAACCAAACTCTTTTGAAGGACATAATGGTTTAAAGGAATCTGTTGCTTTTGGAGACTGTCAAAGACCATAAAATGCTCGAATATTGGTACTTTGCCCATATAGAAAGGATTGCCAAAGGGATTTTAAAATGCACATCAGGAACAGAATGTTCTTTTATGTTCTTTTATCCATGAGATAGAGAGTAAAAATTGTAATCTCTCTCTAACTCTCTATATTCTTTTTAGTTAATATTCTGTTTAATCAATGACATTTGATATTATTGTTGAAAGTAATACTTATTAGCACAAGCATTTCCTCAACTATTAATCATATATTTTACACTAAAGGTCAATACAAAATAAAGAGATTTAATGTACCCATATTTCTTTCTTGATTTCTCTTACTTCCCGTTCAATTTTTTCTTTTTTTTTTTTCCTAAAGGCTCATAATGAGTCAACTGATAGAACAGAAAATCATATTTTGAGAGAAAAACATTTAGATTAAAATGTTATGTATTATTGTCTTATTCCATAGAGGTAAAAATATTCATGATAAAAGTGACCATTTATAGGAATATATAGTGTTGTTTATAGCACATTAGTGTTTTTAAAGATTATCATCAAATCAGTTAAATATTAGAAAGAATGAAAGTGATATGGAATTCTTCAGCTAAGCAAAAATAAGTTTGCTATTTAAAGAAGATACTTGAGCCAGATGTGGTGGAGCACCTCTGTAATCCCAAATCTCAGGAAGCTGAAGCAGAAATATTGGAAATTCAAGGTCAGCCTGGACTCCACTGCCAGGCCCTATGTTAATTGCAAAAGAAAGAAAAACTAATTTAAAAAGATATTTAATTGGATTGCAGATAAAAATCTAAGCAACTAAGACTTCCAATTATCTTTTTGTTTTTGGAAAAAATTATGATGAAAATGTTTTGAATAATACTTCTATTATTCTATGAGAACAGTATATATTTACAATATTCAAGAAATATGTACACAAACATGCCATGTATACAACTACTATGTCATATAAAATATAACATATTCTAAAGAAACAACATCAGAAGATATGTCTTGTTTCAATAAATTTTTACCAAGATTTCCCTTGAGATTATGTAAAGTAAAGTAAGTAAAGGAATTGCCACTATGTAGGTAATTTTTCTTACAGCAAATGTAAAACAAATCAAAATCATCATGGTACACTTGAAAATTAATGCCTTTTTTTATTAACTTATTTTTATTATTTTAAAATAGATATACCAAGGGTTTATAATTTGTCATTTGAATGCGAAGACTTTTCTTTACATGTCTCAACAATAGGTTAATTCCTCTTCAAAATAATGACGAAATACACCATTTAAACTTTCTCAACTATCCTCTTCCCTCGTGTACTATTTTCTTTGTTTTCGATACAGAAAATTTCAATCTTCGAGTGCCCAGCTTTGTGTTAATTTAAAGTACACTGTGAATCCATTTTGCTATAGTTTCTGCATGGCAGGGCTTCTTGCTAAATTCCTACTTGGCTTGCTTTCCTTTCCTTGTAAAGTTTTCGTGTGGTTTGTTGCCTTTTGTTCATTGTTCTA
Organism: Perognathus longimembris pacificus; assembly: GCF_023159225.1. Lineage (NCBI taxonomy): Eukaryota > Metazoa > Chordata > Mammalia > Rodentia > Heteromyidae > Perognathus > Perognathus longimembris. The sequence goes on from NC_063169.1 coordinate 8,213,219, forward strand.
AGGAAGGAAATTGTGGTATCATTTTCCTGAGTTTCTGGATGCTTCTTATTGTGTTTCTGGGGTCTTCTGATGTAAAGAAAACCCCACTGCATTTCACAGGTGCTGGGTGCTAGCCTCATCCTTATTAGCTGAGTTCTAGCTAGGTCTTGGGCACAGAGCAAGCGTAAGCAACATAGACAAGATATTCCCTTCTGCCTTTGCAAGCTTCACAACCCATCATGAGTAAAAAGGAAAATTCATGACTGTTCTAGAGCAAAAGGCAATGGAAAAGCAGTGTAAAGAGGTATAGAAGCCATGAGCCACGGCTGAGTAGACAGTGCCTCCTTGGAAATGCCATCTGAGCACTGACAACAAAAGAAGACCACGAGGAACTGGCTTGAAAAGCTGGAGAAAGCTTATGTACTCCCGTAGTATTGGAACACCAAGCTAAAGGGGGAAAGGTCTGTCAGTTTGGCTGAGGCGGGGAAGGTAGTTTGGCTGGAAAATCATGAAAAGGGTCATCCTGAATATTGGGCAGTGTTCAGAGACAGACATGAGTGTAGATCACCTAAGGCCTGACATTCAAAGAGATGTAGAATCTTTGTATTCTCAGTAGGAGAGCCACTTCGAGTCTATAGATCTTTTGATGTTTCCTTCCTTCCTTCCTTCCTTCCTTCCTTCCTTCCTTCCTTCCTTCCTTCCTTCCTTCCTTCCTTTCTTTCTTCCTTTCTTTCTTTTTCTTTCTTTCTTGCTCTCTGTCTCTGTCTCTCCCTTTGTGCCAGCCCTGAGGCTTCAACTCAGGGCTTGGGTTCTGTCCCTAAGCTTTTTAGCTTAAGACTGGTGCTCAACCATTGGAGCTACAGTTCTACTTCCAGCTTTGTTTTGGGGGGCTTAATTGGAGTGAAGAGTCTCTGTGACTTTCCTGCCCATGCTGGCTTTGAACTGCAGTCCTCAGACCTCAGCCTCTTAGCTATATTAGAGGTGTGAGCCACCAAGACCTGGCCTATCTCCTTTCTAACACACACTGGCACTGGTCGTTACTGACCATTCATATCATCTCCATCACATACCACAGCTGCTGACGTCCATTCCTGCTGGCCCGGCCCTGGGGACTTCCTGTTTCTCAGATGTAGTTTGTAAGCCAGGTATGGTGCCAAGCCCTCCTGATACAATCCCGCGAGACTGACACTTTGCTCATTCATAGTTTACAGATGATCGTGTCAGGGTGAAAATCATGATGTCATCTGCTAGCAAAGGTCTGCATTCAAACACAGGTCTCTTAGACTACAAAATCTGGCTTGTTTCTCTTCCACAAAGAACAGGAAAAAAAAAACAACCTGGATTTTCCCCAAGAAAATTTCTAGAAATCAAAGTCTCTTAACTTAGAAGCTGGGAAAACCTAAGTGCACACAGCAGTATTGATTTGGCTAACTGGGAGAAGAAGGAATGATGTCCCGGGACACTTCCGATGGACACTCTGTCCTTTCTGGCGCTCTGGAATACCTGTGGGTAAACTAGGATGGAAATCTTGGCTTTGGGATTTGATGTTTGGTACATACTGTTCTCTAAGAAGACAGTAAGACGTGGAAATATTCTTCACTAAGACTTGTAATAGTCCAAGGAAACTTCTGACAGTTTTACAAAGATGAATTTTACCAAAATCCCAAAGGATATTAGCGTATCAAGAAAGATTGCACACTTTGTGTTATTGACTCCTTTCAAACACGAAAGCATTGTAGGTTTGTTGTGCTCGTGTGTTATACATCTGCTATGGAAGTGGTAAGACAGGTACAGGATAAAATTCATGTTCTGTTCCCAGTCAACACAAGTTTTTCTGGGATAGGACAGGAGCATGAAGATGACAGAGCACACAGTGAAAGCCTGTGGTTCCTTCTCCTCGGCCTCCTGCCAACTCTGGCAGGGAAGTCTGGAAGACTCTCCTCACCAATGACCCACCAAAAGCCAAAAATGGGGCTGTGACTCAAGTGGTAGACTTTCCTTTTGTGATCAAATTCAAGCTAAAAGTGACAATTCTCACCACTTCTATTTCTCATGATAATGGAATATCTAGCAGAAGCAACCAAACTAAAACTCTTCCAAATTAAGAAAGCAGAATCTGTATTTGTGATCGTAGAAAACCCCAAGAACTTTACACAGACACAGACACATGCACGCGTGCACACATACACACATTTAGCCAAGTGAGTGAAACTTCTATATGCTGAAAACTGTAAAACATGGAAAAAATTGATGGTGGCACAAACAAATGGAAAGATATTTTGTATTTATGGAAAAGTTAACTATGTGGTAATACCCATGCAATTGAAAGCAATCTACAGATAATCTGATAAAATAATACTTCACAGAAATTGGAAACCAATGTAAAAACTCATATAGAATTATAATATAGTCAAATAACCAAAGCAATTTTGAGAGAAACAAAGCAAACTTTGAGGCATTGTACTTTTTTGTTTTCAAATCATACTACAAGATTATACCAATCAAACCAGTATGGCATTATCATAAAACAAACACATGGAACATAGGAGAAAGCCCAGAAATATAGTCAAGCAAACATAGTCAATTAACTTTTGACAAAGTCACTAAAATGCATAATGGAGGAAGGATATCTCTTCAGTAAACAGTTCTGGAAAAAATGACATCCACATAAAAGAGTGGACTTTTAAGCCAAATGAAAAAATATCCATTGAAAATGTGTTATAGAGATAAACATAATAGATAGTTCTGAAACGAAGAAGTAAAAATAACCAATGAGCACACACAAAGGTGTTCAATATCATTAATCGTCAGGAAAATACAAATTAAATCCACAATGAAGTGTCACCTCATGCTTGCTTGGAAGGCTGCTATAAAGAAATACATGTGGGTGAAGGAGTAGAGGCAGAAAACCTCACACATTGTTGATGGAAATATAACCTGCTTCAGCTAATTACAAAAAGGAGCATAAATGCTCCTCAACTTTGAAAAATAGAATGGCATAAAACTCAGTAATCCCTCTTCTGGGCAGACAGCCAATGAACAGAAACGAGCCGTTCATGGAGATCACTGCCCCCCTCCTCGTGGTAGCAGTAGTCATCATGGATAGTCAAGTAATGAAAACAGAATAAGTAGCTGTCAGTGGATGAATGGGTAAGGAAATTGGCACACACTCACACACACACACACACACACACAAAGGGGGGGTATTATTCAGCTTTAAAAATGAGCTCTTGGGGCTGGGAATGTGGCTTAGTGGTAGAGTGCTTGCCTAGCATGCAGGAAGCACTGGGTTCGAGTCCTCAGCACCACATAAACAGGAACAGCTAGAAGTGGTGCTGTGGCTCAAGTGGTACAGTGCTCAGGCCCTGAGTCCCAAGACCAAGGACTGGCAAAAAAACAAAAAATTGAAAAAGACGAAAAAGGAGCTCTGACCATTTGGGACAGTGTGTGGATAAAACTAGAAAGACATCGTGTTAAGTGGTAAGAGAGAAAGGAAAATACTGCTTAAGCTCACTTCTAAAAATCTTCTCTTAAAAGTCAAGTACAGGGGCTGGCGATTTAGCTCAACGGAACAGCTCCTGTCTAGTGAACACAAGGCCCTGAGTTCGGTCCTCAGCTCTAGAAAAAAAAAAAAGCTATAATAGGGGGAAGGAAATGGGAGATGGAGATGGAAATATATAGCTACTTGGCCGAGATATTTTGATTGTGCTTTTAAATGGAATTCGTTGCTTGGAAACAGAAATGGTACTGCTTTATTTATGGGAAATGCACTGGCACAACACAAGTAAGAATATGTATTTGCAAGAAGGGAACATCATTTTTAAAAGAAGTCTTAATAAAATATTTATAAAACCTTTGTTTATTTCCTAAAGTTTATAGCATTATGAAATTAAATGGGAAAAATATATACTTTGAAAAGGAGCAAAATGTTAAGCATACAAATGAATTCATGATCAAACACCCAATTTCTATATTCTCTATAGATTATGTTCTTCTGTATCACATTGTAGAACTTAATGTGACTATGATTCAAATGCTGGTATTTCTTCTAAGTAAAGATGGAATATTTAATGGAAATAAGGTTACTATGCAATCCTTCCATTTTTGTCCAACCTCCTTGACTATTTTTTTATCTTTACATTTATTTTTTTCCCTTGACTATTTTAATAATAAATTAGCATATATTATTAGTATAGGGAGGTGTCATTGTGATAATTCCATAGATGTAGACAGTGAATTTTGAGCAAGTTCACCTTCTTTTACATTCCTTGAACCTCCTTTACTGCCTTTTAAACCATGGTTCAGCCCTGGTATTGCTCCCACAAGTGATTCTGTGAGAAATACTTGACCTTTTAGGGCCTTTGGATCGTAAATGTGAGGTGAAGATAAAGCCAGGTAACTCCTACTGCAGTTTCTGTGATCCAAATATTTCTAATTGGTTGGGGTCACTACTTTGTAACTATATTCCTTCCTGAACCTGGAATGATTCCCTTCCATACATAATATTGCTTAAAACTCCACCAATTCATTTGAGTTTTTGAGAGAATAAAGACAAATACTTCTCGAAGATGAATAGATGTGTTAGATGACTTAGATCCTGCAAGATTTCCTATCAGGAACTGAACTGAAATCGCCCTGGGAAGTAGAAATTTGTACAAACGCCATTCTGAAAACAGGGAGGGTAGCAAGCATCCGGAGAGGCTTTGTAGTAAGAAATCATGGAGTGCCACCATTTTTTTTTTATTTAATAAAGTGTTTGGCCAAGCAGTAGTGCCTCATTCCTGTAATCCTGGCTATTCAGGAGGCTGAAAGGATCAGAGTTCAAAGCCAACACAGGCAGGAAAGTCCATGAGACTCATGTCCAAATGACCAGACAAGTAGAAGTGGAGCTGTGGCTCAAGTGGTACAGCACCAGCCTTGAATGTAAAAGTTAAGTGACAGCACCCAGGCTCTGAGTTCAAGTCTAGTGCTTGCACAGAATACTATCTTTAAGTAGACAGATTGGTGTATAAAGAGTTTCCATTCAACCTATTAATTTATGAGTGCAATGAATCTTGCTCACTGTCACTGTTTCTATTGTTTGCCCTCACTCTCCGGATCTCACCCATCCCCTCAAGCTCCCTAGCTCCATTTTCATATGCACACAATGAAGACTGTGCCTGTGTTTGCCTCTCTTTCCTTTTCCACCGTTTCCCCTTCCTATAATACATTTCAGCTTACTGGCATTCATTTTGTGTAACTATGAGTGAGTTCTTTGCATGTGAGTTATACCATTGCAAACTTCCCCTGCAAAAGTATACCATACTTTAGATAATATTTACGTCTGCATGCATATGCTGCTGCAGACATTGTCTTATATGTTTATAATTTAGATCTAACTCCTAAATGTGACAGTCACCATGTGCCCTTTGTCTCTCTGAGCCTGACTTCACCTAGCACAGTTGTTTCCAGGTTCATCTCTTTCCCTGCCAAATGACATATATTTCCTTTCTAATGGATGAGTAAAATGGAATGATTTAATGCAGTAAAAATGAGTGGGCATCCATGAGAAGTTCATAGCCTCTCCTAAAAGCAACCATAGAAAAGAAGTCCAATAGTTTGGGTTTAAGTCAGCACACAGTTCCAGGCCTAGGGCGCCAAAGACTGAGAGACACTTACTTGGCTGACGGCTTTGGAGGTTCAAGTTCCCAGCAGGCCTCTGGTGGTGAGACAGAGCACATTGCAGCAGCATGATGTGGCAGACACGACTCACTCGTGGTGGCCAGGAAAAAGAGAACAGTGGTGGGAGGGGAAAGGTGAGGAGCAGGAAGGAGCTAGAGACCCCAAGAATGCAATACCCCCAGGAACACACTTCCTCCTAGGCCCCTTTCTGAAATTTCTAGTCCACCTCATAATAGTGCCAAGAGTTGAATGCCTAGACTTCAGCACTGAAGCTTGTTTAGACATTTCATATTCAAACCATAACATTGCCCAATGAATTCGTGAAGAAGGAAAACAAATTGCAAACCAGATGAAACAGGTAATGCATTTGAGCCTAAATGAGTCTTAAATGACTCGTTTTCTAATCTCAAAAATGTATATACTACTGTAATAGTCTCATGGAATCCAGCTGTTTATCACCCCATATAATAGAAGTATGTTGTTGAATATGAAACATAAAATATGTCCAGAAGTAGTGAGCCTTAAAATAATGGAAATTATGGAACTAGAAACAGTGATAATAAGCTCCTGATTTTAGAAAATGACATTCGACCAAATATGGACACTCTGTGGCTCAGTCACGCTAACAATAACAGACACCATCCCAAACCTACACCTTGTCAAGTTGGTATGCATGTGTACCTCCTCAGCCATACATAATTTCCAAATAAACACAAAAAAAATCACAATTCTAACTCACATGATACAATGATCCTTTGTAGAATTGAAACTTACCAATTCCTTCTTGAGAAGAGGAAAGCACTCTTCTCCTTAACACTTTATAACCTAAACATCATGATGTACGTAAATTCATCATGACTGAATAAAGTCAGGGCATATATTATGTGACAAGAAAGAAAGGAACAAAGGTATTTGAGATAAGCACACATACACAAAAGTACTTAGAGTAAGTAGACAAAGCTTATGCTCTCATTTTTTATGACTAAACATGTGTTCACTTGCAGCTGGTTTTATAAGTACCTTCTACTAATCTATCTATAATCCCTTTACTTCTGACATGTACCTCAAATGGTATGGTTGTTTATCAGATTTTAGGTGACCCAAATTTCAGGTAGGACCCAGATCTGAAGGACTAAGCTGTTAGTAATTCTGTTGGGTTAGGTTGTTTCCATGGACTTTAATCACAGAGCATGGGAGTGCAAAGGCACCACATGTGATCTCCAGGTTGTAGTAGTTTTCTTGTGAAGTGAATTCCTTGATCCAGAAGCAACACTTGAGAGAGGCCTAAGGCACTCTTCAAGTCCATAGACAGAGTGTCTGTGTGCCAGGAAGGCAAATTAGCATCCAGAGTAAACACCAGAATGAAAAACACCATTGTACTATGACAGAAGTGGTCCAATAGAGTCTGCCTGTGATTGGGATGCTGCCATATTGAGGATGCAGTATTGGCAATACCGATGGCAGAATGGGGAGTCAGTCCTGGCTGCAGTCACGTGAACCCTGCTGAGTGATAGGCCATATCTTATAGAACCTCTGCCTCTGCCACCACTGCTTATGAGCCCTTCAGGCAGTGAATGACACGAGAGGACAATAAAAGAGTCTGACTGGCATACAGAAAATGAGCTACCCAATCTGGTTGGTTATTCAAATCTTCACTCAACTCACTCTTTACAACACAGAGTGTAAATATTTTTTTTTTAATTTAAGATGTTTTTAATTGTTGGTGGGAATGCAAACTTGTTCACTCTCTCTGGAAAGCAGTGTGGAAGTTCCTAAGAAGGCTAACCATAAGCTCCCCTATGACCCAGCAGCCCCACTTTTGGCCATCTACCCAAAAGACTACACGCAAGACCACACTAAAGCCACCAGCACAACTATGTTCATCGCAGCACAACCTGTCATCGCTAAAACATGGAACCAAGCTAGATGCCCCTCAGTAGACAAGTGGATCAGGAAAATGTGGTACATATACACAAGGAATTCTATGCCTTCATCAGAAGGAATGACACTGCCCCATTCATAAGGAAATGGAAGCAATTGGAAAAAAATCATACTAAGTGAAGTGACCCAGACCCAAAGAAATATAAACCCTATGGTGTTCCTCATAGGGAATAGCTAGTCCAGGAATAGGCTAGTCATGGTAGAAGACCAAAATACCCCAATAACTAAAACCATATGACCACATAAGAAGATGCCAAGTGAAATGAACTCCACGTTACGGAAACAAGAGTTATACCACTGTTGTAATTATTCTCAACATGTCATGTGAACTCGTACTACTTCTTTTCTCTTTTTCCTTGTCAGTTTGTTTGACTGAGTGGTTTGTCTAGTTTTGTTTCTCTTGTAGTCCCTTCCTGTGGCTGTACCCTTGTTACCACTGTACTGCATCCAAATACTCTGGATATTGTCCGATATGGGTAATAGAACTGGGGAAGGGAGAGGGAATACCAAAATCGAGAGACAAAGAACAAAAAGACAAACCATTCAAAAAGTAACACTTAGAAACCATTTGGTGTAAACCAACTGCACAACTCTTGGGCGGGGAGAAGGAATGGGGGAGGAAGGAGAGGAGGAAATGAGGGAGGAGGTAACAATTAGAACACGAAATGTACTCACTGCCTTTCATATGAATCTGTAACCCCTCTGTATCACACTTGGACAATAAAAAATTGAAAAAACTTGAAAATGTTTTAAAATATTTGTATCTTTAAGTTGTAAAAAGAAATTGCATTCCACAAAATAGTACAAGAATACAACGAATCCTGATCAGTGTTGCCACTTCTATCAATCTTTCCCAATCCATCCCTTCCCTCAATTTTCTTAATTTTGTAGGATATATTGATTTTTTTGAATATTTTTATTGACTTTAAGTGTCATTTACCAAAGCAGTGTGTGAATACAGGGTGTCTTGATCAACGTCACCCCTTTCCAACACCCTCAGCTACTCCTCCCACCCACCCTTCCCTCATTGTTCTTAATTCTTTAGGTTATGTGTTGAAGTTTTCACCCTTTAACAAAGCAGTTTATATAGTTGATGCATTTTCATCTGTGTCATCACTTCAACATTTTCAACCCCCTTCAACCCACCCCTTCCCTTATAGTTCTCAGTTCTATGGTTTCTACAATGAATTCCTGCCTGCATTCTCCCCGCTTCTTCATTCTTCTACCCCGCCCCATCCCCACCCTCTCCTCTTGCAAGCACCCATTCCTTGGTACTTATTTTGTTGGGCTTTGGCTTAGACTTTCTAAAGAATTTTACTATTTGTACCCTCCATATAGTCTATTACACATCCGTTAATTCATTTGCAATGACCCAATTTTTATTAATGTTTTGGGACTGTTTTTAAAAGGGTCTGAGTTTCTCCTTTATGCAAACAAAGGGTGCTGGGTAACTGGCTCAAATCCATTTTACAATTCCTAATAGACTTTTGTCCACTTGACCTAGAACTTTTCTCATTACACAGTTCAAGCGAGAATTAAATAACCTTCTTGCTTCTGGGAATAGCACGGCCATAGAGTGTGTGTGTGTGTGTGTGTGTGTGTGTGTGTGTGTGTGTGTGAGAGAGAGAGAGAGAGAGAGAGAGAGAGAGAGAACATTCTGATTGATAATTTCACCCATTTCCTTAACCACACCCACCTTGACTCTGGTAATTGAGTGCTTCCTCTTGATCTCATCACCCCTCCACTCCAATTCCTTCCACGGCGGTTGTATTTCTCAACTCAAGTCTCTGCAGAGTGTCTTCTTGCGTGGTCTGGCTTACAGAGAAGACCTGTGACAGACTTCTTCAGGGCTGCTGGGGCTCCTTGCACAGATTCACTTCTCACAGATGCTGTGAAAGCTGTGTCTTCCAGACCTGTCAATGCGGATGAGTCGGTCTCAAGTGATAAATTCACTCTGATCTCAAAAAGTGTGTGAATCGATCCTTATACATTAAAGAAAGGGGTGTCTCGCAGTTACAATTCTCTGTGGGCCATCTTTTTGTCCTTTTTTTCAGCTAACCCATCCACAGTTAGAGCTTTCTAACCCTCTGTGCAACATTAAATGTAAAATCTGCTTAGTGAACACATATTAATAAATTCAGTCTAATCTCACTTTATATCCCTTTATTGCTCTCCCTGGGCAGGAGTCTGACTTAGAAGCATTTAGTCATAAGCCCACAGATGGCGGTAACTCATTGGCCTCGGAGCTAAGTACATATGCTGAATATCTAGTATATCCATAGAGTTAACAATCATAATGCCATGGAATAAAAGTCAAATACTAAGTATTTTATTACTAAAATAATTATAAAATGATAAATAAAATTAAATGAAAAATTATGTTGAATTTTAATTTGCATCGTTTAATTGATGATACCTTACCTTTAATGACACATGATCATCACTTGTTAGAAATTATGCTAAGTGTTTTGGTTTTTGCATTTTTGTACGTGTATGTGTGTCAATACTGGAGCTTCAACTCAAGTCCTCCTCTCTCTTTGGCTTTTATTTGTTCAAAGCTGGCTCTCTACAGCTTGAGCCATTGCTTTAGTTCTGGCTTTTTGCTGGTCAATGGGCAATAACAGCCTCACAGACTTCTCTTCCCAGGCTGTCTTTGAATTAAAATCCTCAGCTCTCAGCCTCTTGAGCAGTTGGGATTATAGGAGTGACCACTAGCACCCAGCTGTGCCGAGTGTCTGGTGTATATTTCGTTGAGCGTGTTGATTGTTGATCAGATCTATTTTAAAGCAGAAAGACTCGATGACAAAATAGTATAAGCATTTTGCTCATGCTCCCTTAGATTTTGTACTCAAACACAGCTCCAATTAACAGCACCTCAGCCTCTTTCACACGTGTCTGATGGTCACTGACACTTAGAAGTTAAAAAACACAAATTCTAGACACCATAAAGAATATCTACAATTTTGTTTTCTGCTCCAAGTTGGAATTTATAAAATGTCACATCTGGACAAGACAATCTAAACTATTGCAGAACATTTACTGTGGGGATAAACTCACTGCTCTAATTAGCGTGAACTCTTGGATGAAGAAAAGTCAAGTCTCCCTTTATTGCAGAGAAGGTACACTCTGGTTAAGTGTCCTGAGAGACTTCCATGCAGGGTTTCATATTTGTGGGGTTGTGAATAGTGGTAGGATTTTCCTAAACCAAGAATGGAACGGGAAAGAAAATGCTCTTAACAAAAGAGAGGCAAATGCACAAGGTTGCGGTTTATCATTAGGAATGAAGTAGGAGAAGTCTGAATGTCCAAGTCTGGAGCGAGAAGTCAGAAGGGAGACATGGGGAGCAGTCATCACAAATCTTTTATGACAAGATTAATAACTGTGATCTTGGTTCCAAATGCACGATCCATTGCCACATTGTTCCCTCAGAGAAGAATGCAGACCAGAGAGAATTGAAGTAATCAACCTCAGGCACAGATGTGTAGTGAGCGGAATCACATGAAGAAATCAGATGCTCTGTTCTCTGCTGGACTGAGAACTTACTAAAATGGGACTACAAAGAAGGGCCATTCTCCTGACTTGTACCTTCTCCCCAAAGTAAGAGGCGAAGCTTCCAGGAGGTACAATGAGAGGCTAGAAAGGAGAGAAGCTGGAGATTTAAGGAGGGAAGTACTATGTAGAAAACGAGGATGTCATGGAAACACAAGTATGAAACGAGAAGCAGTTGTGAGAGCATAAGGTAAGACTCACAGGATCCATATTATTACTCATCCCCTGCCCGCCAGAGAGCTTTCTGGCAGTGTTTCTCCCAACCACACAGGGAGTTTCTGATAATGAGATTCCAAAGCCTCATTCCAGAGCCTCCAGTCTGGATCCCTTCCCCAGAGCCCAGGAGCCCTGTGTGAGTAAGGGCTCCAGCAGGCCCACGGGCGATCCTTTCACAAACACTGTCAAACAATTAACCAATCAGGATTTGATGATTCCCTGCAAAAGTAGCTCTCTGCAACCAGATTTATGCCATTGAGAACACACTTGATTTTTTTTTATCATGTGTGAAGAACTTCTGCGATCTGTCCTTACAGAACGATCACTATTTAAGTAACCTAAATATTTACTTTTTTCCCATTTAATGATACAGAGCACAAACTAATTCTAATGAAAGAAACTAAATGGATAATGATGCTTTAAACAGTTGCTTCATGGATGAATATAAACTAGCCATTAGTTTCCCCGTCCTCTACCTCAATCATGATAAACTTCCTCAATCCAGCCTCCACTTTCTACTTTATGCTTAGTTTTTAGTCTTAAAATCCCTGGGCACTTGTTCCTGGATCTTCAAACTTCTTTGTGAATAATTGGGTCAAATTTTTCTCTCATCGTATCTTCATATTAAAATAACTAATAAATATTTGACCCAAAAATTGGAGCCCAGGTCCATTAAAAGCCCGAGTGACTTGAAGCAGTTTAACTGGATTTTGTTCTCCTGCAGTTATAAATCTACCCATTATTTTGCTATTATAGGTAGAGAGCTTAATTTAGGTACGAATTCAGAATAGTCTACTGAAGGTCTATAATTGGGCCCACTAAAAATTCTGAACCTAGAGGAACTTGGAAGAAATCAATCTTTAGCATTACTATGATTATTCTCTAAAATTCTTGATCCCTACAGATTTTATCTGTGACAGTAGTCACCACCACCGTCTCATCCTAAAGGCAAAAGGAATCCTTGTTCTCTGAGAATGTTATGCAATAGAGGAAATAACTGCACAAGTTCACTCAAGGATTTCAGTTACTTGGAGTAGTGAAATGAATGATAAACTTTCTAACTTCAAACCAGTTTACTGTTTCTCAGGATCTAAGAAGATCCTGATGTGATGATGTCTTGTGGGGTTTTTTTTTTCTTTCTGAATGTCCATGGTATAAAAGAAAGGACAAAACAACCCTGAGTATTTAACATGTAAGATATCTTCAGTTGGCCGGCTGATATGGGAGGATTATTGAAGTCTTCGACTTTGAGGTTAGCCCAGGCAACAGTGAGGAAAAGGTAAACGCAAGATAACCTTTATGCCTACTGGTGTTTCTATAAAGCCATATGTCAGAGATCATATGCAAATATACATTTAAATGTAAAAATCCATATAGAGCTGTTTCCTGAGTCTCGTAGGGCAAGTATGTATTCTGACTCCATGAAAATCTTGCTTAAGTGTTGAAGCCACCTCTACATTTTTATTTCTTTCAACACCTTGAAGATATTCAACAAGAAAAAACACTGTTCCTTTAAAAATTAAAAGCAGAGTTTTAGTCAACGTGAAATTTTGAAATAAAGAAAGTAACCCACTTAATGATTAGACATTGCTTACGAATGAAGGTGACACTGAGTGAAATTGTGGACTCCATTGCCTGAAAAATTCTTTCCTGATTAGAAGTAAAATTTCACTGTTTTTTTTTCCTTTTTATATGTGTTGCTTGTGAATAGCATCTGAAAAGACAAATATACTTCTCTCAGATTAAGAAAGATTACTGAAATAAACTTAAGTAAAAAAATTAAGTTATGGAGGAGGGAGAGAAAGGCACCCAGAAGGTGTCTGTGATCAGTTGAAAAGATACAGGAGTCTCCAACAAATGATTTTATCCTCCCAAAAAAATAATTCAGAAGAATTGTTGCAAGGTCAAAGTAGAGGGTGGGCACACAGGTCCCAGATTGGTTTCAGCACATGTAGACCTTCCCTGTAGCCGTTCTGAGTTGTAGGAAAACGTAACTGTCATCAAACACCTTTCTGGAAATGTCCTCTGGGTAGGACGATTTCCCAAGCAGCATTCATGGTGAGCACTTTCCCACCAAAATAACCACCGGTTTATTTCAATTTCATACGTCTTCCCAAATAGGGAACAAGTAAAGCTCAGAGTCCCGGATGCCATTCTCTATGCCTCCACTATGAAATAGGAAGGTTTCCCTTGGAGTCACTCTCTTCAAACCTCTCAGTTGATTTTTATTTCAATGAGCTTAATAAATGGGCTGGCCTCACGGATTTGCCTGGAAGCGCACACCATAGCCGGGCAAGAGAACACCATGTAGAATTGCATCCTATTTAGTCAGGCTTGTATTTCTGTTCTGCCTTTCTGTTAACGCTTGGAGCCTCTGGGAGGCCTCTCATTGGATGGAAAATACTAAAGGCTGTGCTGTGATTTGCTATTATTTCTTTTCCTCTCAGTGAGAGTTTTAGTTTTTCCTCAAAGCTCTATATATTATTCACTTGAGTTGTTTTCAGCTGGTTGAATACTGAGGTATTCCATACGTAGTGTTGAATCTGATTCTCATACATTTCTGCCCAGGAATTAGAATTGTGTTTTTGTGAATTTCTCTCCTTCTTTTTTTTTTGCTCAGTATATAACTAGTTCAGATCAAGTGACCTGTCCTTTGTCCCTGATTTTTTTCTATCTCTTTGGAAAAGGAGCTGCAGAACCCTGATTTCTAGCTTTGGATTGCCATTTACAGACCAAACCTTTTCTCATTTCCCATGTAGATAATCTACAAATCCTTTGAACAGAGGCCATAGAATTATTGCTCTTACTGTACTCCAAATCGCTTGAATCAGAATTGAACAATAGGAATCTCTCTTTCAAATATGCTTGTATGTATGTAGCAAGGATTGAGATATGTGTAATTTGTGAAATAGAGCCTTTTTTTTCCATAGAGGGACAGCAAACACTTGTGCCTTTATTAGTCACACACTTTCTGCTATCCAGCCCCATAGCAGCCGTTCATGACATGTAGTCATGGTTATATTCCAAAAAAATTATATTCTACAAAAACTGGTGGACCTGATTTCACCCATGGGCTGGAATTTGCTGGTTTAGGGAAATACAATTCACATTTATAGACTGTCGCTTTTTGTTTTTACAATTAATACTCCCGTTTTGGAGAAAGCAAATTTGGAATTGAACACACACATATCATATACAATATTATATATATATATATCTAACAGTATTTGGGAAGATCTAGAGATAAAATATTATGTGTACATGGTGAGCATTTGGACTACACACACAAATGTGAAATTTCATTAATTTGCCATATACTTATGAGACTTTTACTCCATGTAATATTTTACAAAGAGTTACTTGTGAGGGCTAGAGGCCTGACTCAAGGGGTACAGTACCCGCCATGAACAAGAAAGCCAGGTGAGAATGTGAGGCCCTGAATTCAAGCCTCAGTACTGGCAAATAAATACATAACATTTAAAAAAGAAGTTATCTATGAAAATAAGTGGCAGTGTCATAGAGTAAATAAAAATGCTGTAGGAATCGAATCACAGAGATCAGAGGGAAAGCACAGAGTCGTGGCATGGAGCATAGAGTTCTACCAAAGGAAGAACTCTGAACCAACAGTAATTTAGAGTGAGATTTTCATTTCAGCCTCATAAACTATGTATTCAACTTTATTTTGTACTAGTGAATTCAATTAATTAAAGTTGACCAAAAAAAGTTTCAAAAAGTATGTCATTCACTTAACTCTGACATACTTTACCAACATAACAACATTCCAACTCAAGAAGTAACTAAAAGAGTTATGGAAATAAGGCATTTCCTTACATATTTTATCATTTATTATTTATTTATTTATTTATTTATTTTGCTGTTCCTGAAGCTTGAACTCAGGGCCTAGGTGCTGCCCATGAGCCTCTCTATGCTGACAGGGAAGCTAGGATCAGGGTACCAAAGGTGAGAGGAAAAAATAATTAATAATAAATAAAAAAAATAAAATGGTGATGTATAGGAAAAAACAAAGACTTAAGCTGCATTTTTACTTCTTACTTGTTAGTGAGAGCTTCAGTTTTAGTTACCTTTGCAAGCACAGTATGCATTTTATGTATAAATAATTATATGAATGGCTAAGTGATATTGCTTCTTCCTCTTCCTCTTCTTCTTTCTCCTCCTCCTCCTCCTCCTCCTCCTCCTCCTCCTCCTCCTCCTCCTCCTCCTCCTCTTCCTCATCCTCCTCTTCCTCCTCTTTTGTCTCCTTTTCCTTCTCTTTCTCATTTTCCTCCTTCTGTTAAGATCCTAATTTAACTAAGAATCTGGAGCATGCTAGGGAAGCATTCTACACCAGGGCTGTATCTCAGCCCCTGTTATTGCTTGTACAGAATTAGTGTGGGTATATGTCCTAAAGTTTCTTCTTAAAATCATTGGTCCTTTAGTAGATGCATTTATTAAGATATGATGTCAGTATTTTCCATTTGATAAACGCCTCTTAAGTCTGGTTTAAGGTTAACATAGTGACATACCTGTAATCCCAAATGTTCTGGAAGCTGAAAGGGGAGAACTGCTTGAGTTCTTGGATTAGAGACCAGACCGAAACATAAGGAAACCCTCTTCTCACAACAACCCTCCTCCCCAAAAAAAGTTTTATTTAGAAAGAAGAGGGGGGGGGGCTGGGGATATAGCCTAGTGGCAAGAGTGCCTGCCTCGGATACACGAGGCCCTAGGTTCGATTCCCCAGCACCACATATACAGAAAAAAAAACGGCCAGAAGTGGCGCTGTGGCTCAAGTGGCAGAGTGCTAGCCTTGAGCGGGAAGAAGCCAGGGACAGTGCTCAGGCCCTGAGTCCAAGGCCCAGGACTGGCCAAAAAAAAAAAAAAAAAGAAAGAAGAGGGGGCATTCACACCATAAATGAAAAAGAAATAAAATTCAGGGACTTTTCATTAGAGAAAGGAAGAGAACTCAGAATCACCCCTTTCCCAAATGAAGCAAGTCTCGCTGTGTAACTATCCACTGACACACCATTTGATTAAGGAGAGGAGAGTTGGACGGGTTTTGCTGTTAGCGTTGACCTTAGAATACGGTATGAGATGTGAGCCGTGTCCTGGTGGATGGAGCGGGGCAGCCGGCACCGTGGGGCTGGGGCTGCCCTCGGTCGTGGCAGCGCCACTGGCCACAGCGTGGTGTGTGATCCATTTCCAGATGGAACCATGTGTTGAAAAGCTACGCTTGTATGATGAAGCAGTGCTGGAGGATATTTCCCTCTGGAATTGGGGAAGGTCACAGTGTCTGGCTTGAAATGAAGCCAGCAAGGAAGAAGGTCATATAGCAAAAATAAAATTGAAACCATCTTCCCGGTTACCGTATTCTATAAACATCCCACCTTTAACTTTCCATATTGAAAAGGGCAAAGAAGTTTGCTTGATTCTATTGAGAAGTCATGGCAAGGATTGGTGACAGATTTCCACATTTCTTTTTTAGTACAGAAAATTCAATATTTCAAATGTCAAACTGGTAGTAAGTGTAAACAAGCATTTTCCCTTTGAAGAAATCCAAACCTAGATTGCTTCACTCAAACATAACTGTTAGAGGCCACAGTGTATGTTATAAATACATAAAGGAAAGCACTTGAGTAAAGTTAAATAATGTGGTTTCATGACAAATGGAGGAAAAACTATCACCTGCTTGAAATCAATGCACATACTACTTTATGTTATACACATATGTGTAAATATCTGATTCTTGAACCATAATAACAGGCCCGCTTAGTTCTATGAAAATACTTGTAATTGCTGCAAATGGTCTCTTAGATTGTCAACATAGAATTTTCTCCAAACGTTTGGTTAAAATGAATTGAAATATGTAAATGAAAAACTGCTTGAGGAAACAGAGCACAGAACAGTATAACATCATGGTCAATTATACGCATGGGAGAAACAAACATATGTGTTTCATGTTTCTCTGATGTGTTCTCGTGTCCATTTGGGAAAGACCAGGTAATAAACCATCAGTTCAGCAACAGTAATGTGCACAGCAGTGAGTCCGGCACCACAATGGGCCTCGTGCCCTGTGGTATATGCAAGTATGCACGTGTGCTCTCAAGGAGAACTGAATGACCGGTGTATTTTCGGTCTTTTATACTTGAACTTTATTCTAGAATCCTATTTACTTACTTTTTTTGTTGTATTTTGCTGCTGATCGTGGGGCTTGAACTCAGGCCCCCTCCCATTCTTACTTGCCTTTCTTACCTAAGGCTGATCCTCTACCACTTAAGCCATACCTCCACTTCCACCTTGCTGGTGTTGAACTGGAGAATAAGAGTCTTCGATTTGTCTGCATGGGTTGGCTTCTAACCGTGTGCCTCAGATCTCAGCCTCCAGAGTAGTTAGGATCACAGATGGGAGCCAACAGCATCTGGCATCCAAATAAAACAAACTGGACCCTAACTCTCCGAGGCGTCAAGGTCACTCAACAATCCCCTGCCCCCTTCCTAATGAGATCCCTTCACTTTGTCACCTGCATCACACAGAGTCCTTTGCTCCTATGCTACTTCCTCTTCTTTTTGTTTTTTGGCCAGTCCTGGGGCTTGAACTCAGGGTCTGAGCACTGTCCCTGGCTTCTTTTTGCTCAAGGCTAGCACTCTGCCACTTGAGCCACAGTGCCACTCTGCCTTTTTCTATTTATGTGGTGCTGAGGAATCGAACCCAGGGCTTCATGTATGCAAGGCAAGCACTCTACCGCTAAGCCACATTCCCAGCCCCTATGCTACTTCTTTTATCTTTCCTGAGGTTGTACTCTACCATCCCTGCCTCCCTCAGCGCGGGGACACAAGGCAGTGCGGCTTCCACGTTAGCCATGCTCTCTCTAAGGATGCTCCATGGGTCTTCACATCGCTTCGTGCCTCTGTTGTGAAACACACTTTCAAGGGAGGTGCGTGCTGTCCATCTCTCCACTCTCAGGCACTCTCGCCATGGCTCACATCCAAGTTAGAGCTGGGACTTCATCACTTTTCACATTTCTCAGGCTCTGCGTCTGAGGGTCCTCAGCTCTTGCTGGGGCCTAACTAATGGTGATATGTCGAATGGTTTCTTGCAGGCACCGCCCTTGCCAGCGCTGGGAGGGTTATCATCTTCAGACAGAGAGGACTTACTCTCATTACATTACTGGAATCGAGAATTAATCAGCATTCACCCAATCGTTTAGACAACTGCATTTTTGACCCTGCATCATAGGACTCAATGTCTACTTCGGGGAAAAATAGGCCACACTTCATCCAGGTGTGAGGGAGTGAGGTTTATGACATTGTAACAACTGGAGGGATTTCCTTTCTAGTCTTGTTAGATTCAGAAATGCTTTCTAAAAGTAACAGATGCAATGTTTGGGGGGCTTTTCTTACCTGTCATATCTCCTTGCCTTTATTTCTAAACATTCAAACGAAAATTAGGAAAATGTTTCTCAAGCTTCTCAGTATTTTGGTGAAAGTGTTGAGTTTATCACTTTTTTTTTAACTCAGTCATCTAATGGTGGGCAGTACATGTGCATGTGTGTAAAGTACACACACACACAAACACACACACACCAAGTGCATATTTTACTTACACAAAGTCCACAGTTCTTCATTTTACATTTTTCTCATTTCTATGTATACATATTCCAGCTCTCGTGGGATATCTAAATATAAATTTATGAATGTCTACATACAAATAGCAATGAAATAATTTTATGAATTATGAAGTGTCTAAAATTCAAACACTTAAATTTCACAGACCATTCCATTATTCAATTAGGAGTATGCATTATGTCCATAAAACATTGACAAACCATATAAGAGAAACCCACAAAAGTATTGAGAAGATGATCCTGTGTATAAGGTGCCTGTATTAATCAGTTCCCCATCTCTGTGACTATATCCGAGGTAATCACCTCACAGGAAGGGAGGATTTATTTTGGCTCAGACGTTTCAGTCTATGACCACTGGCCTGGCTGCTTTTAGGCCTGTGGTGAGGGAGAAATGAAAGGTGGGAGGAACCCATCACCTCTGTGGCTAAGAAGAAAGGAAAAGAGAGGGGTTGCCAATACCCCTTTCTTCTCTCTTCCTCCTTCTCCTCCTCCTCCTCCTTCTCTTCCTCCTCTATCTCCTCTTCCTCCTCCTCTTCTCCTTTTCTTTGTTTTTCTTTTTTTCCTGTAATTTAGTTCTAGAGGAGGATTTCATTATTACAGTTCCATGCATGTTGATGCTTATTCCACTCAATCTCATCCTTCTCTAATACCCTCTCTCTCCCTTCCCCAATAGCAACATACTTGAATGTTTTATTTTCATAACAAGCTACCTCAACCATATTCATTCTTTTTTATCCTTGTTAGCCCGACTCTTTTGCTAGTATCCACCCTCCAACAGAGCCTGCTTCTTTTTTCCTGTCATTCTAACCCACTGTTGGGCAACAGCTTTCATTGAAGTTCTTTGTGTTCTTTCATATACACTTGCAATGTATTTCAACATTATTCATCCTGTATTTTCCTTTTTCCTTCCTCTATTCCACCCTAGTGATTCGATTTCTCCAAGTAGGCCAACCTCCCAAAGTTTCCACCGACTCCCAATAGTCCCACCAGCTAGAGACCAACTTTCCACAACATGTGCTTTAGAGGATACTTAAGATCCATTGACATGCATCAATGTGTTCCCTATGATGCAATTACTTATTGTTGTGTCTGTCAGGACAGCTGTTTACTTATTATTTAATTGGTATGATTATGTTCAGTGGTCTGCAGAAAGCTAGGTTAGCTTTTCTTAGGCTGAGGCATGTGTTGACTTTTTTAGCAGTGACTTCATAATTCTTTTCCTTTCCTTTGTTCACTTGTTCTTTCCCTCCTCTTTTCTTCCTCCTCCTTTTCCTTCTCTTCCTCTTGCACTTCCTCCTCCTTTCCCCTTCTTCTTCTCTCGCTCACCTTTCTTTCTTTATCTTTTAAAGCAAAGAGTCCTTTCTAGATCAAGTTCAAGATAAAATCATTGGTGTCTCCATTATAGTCACTTCTCATGTAGATAGCATATTTTTCTTCTCAAAGGAACAGTTATGTTCCAGGATATGTGCTTCCTATTTTTATCTTTTACATAAATATATTCTACTATACTATAGCAATGATGTTTACCTATATTTATACCTAGAATGTGTGTGTGAGTATTGGCAGCACTGGGATTTGAACTTAGGACTTTGTATTTGCTTTGTACCCCATTGTTTGAGCCAGGCCTCCAACTCTTTTCATTCTGGCTAGTTTTGATTAATCTCTCATTTTTCTTTAATCCAGGCCAACCTGGACTGAAATCCTCCTGTTTATTCTTCTTGTCATAGCTGGAACAAGACGTTCATCATCTGTAACACAACATAAAGTTTATCAAGTATTTTATAGCATCATGCATCAATGCTTTAAAAAATTCATGTAAAACTAGCTTTTCTGATAGTAGAATTAAGAAAAAAATTTATAAGAACAAGGAGAAATAGTCTTGAAATAAACAACTATGCTTTGCCAAGGAGACTCCACGTCGGGCCTCTCAGTCAAGGGCAGGTATGTGGTACTAAGTCTCCGCTGGCATGAGGGAGAGGGCTCTGCAGGGCAGAGCTCATGGGAACATTAGCCACAGCGAGCTTTAGCGTACTTCAGAGAGCACTCAAGTAACAGCGCTTCTTGAATCTACTACGTTTGGCAGATTTACTATGTGCCCTAGGGTAACTTTAAATATTGAACCCTTTTATCAAAATGGATGTGAACTAATTACAGAAACCTTGCTTCTTGCCATAAAATTTTTAAAAAGCATCTTAATGTAGCTGAACAAAAAGTTGACAGTAATCTTTAAAAGACTCATGGATCATCTTTGGCTTGTGAAATCCCCTTCCCCCTCTATTTTTTTCCTCCCATTTGTCTTTTACTGGAGAGCTCATGACTTGATGGAATGGAACAGGGAACACTCTGACATTCTTTCAGAATTAAAAGCAGGGATGGTTTCCAGGGAATCCCATCCCGTCTAAACTCCTCTGACTCTGAACAGAAGTGTCACTACCCTTCATAGTGACAAACCACAGTTAGAATTCTTCTGCTTAAAACAAAGGAAATTTATAAAGACATAGATTGTAAACTGACATCTCGATAATTATAACAATACCTACGCAATGAGGATGATGACCAGTGTGTTTCTTCAAGACAATGTGGAATTCTCTGTAACCTTTTCGGTTATTGGTATGTGGTGGTGGATAATGCAAAAAGAATGGCCAGAGGAAATGCAAATATTCTTTCCCAAATATTAATTTTAATACAAATGAAATAAACATATTTTGTGACTGACCATGTACACAGTCTCACTGAAGAACATATGGCTTCTCTGACAATCTTTGGGTTGTATTGCTATTTCATTACCTTCCATGAGTTTCTTCCAGTTTAATTATATAACAGTAGACAAAATGTTCTAGTGGGATGGGAACTAACATCCAACTACAAACAGGAAACACATGTGTTCGCAGGAGAAGTTGGGAGAGGGCACTGTGGTTGAAGACCAGGGGGAGGTTGAGGCCAGCTGGAAAGGCACTGACAGAGCCCAGTGGGTTAGGGAGGCAGAGCAAGGGGCTCATGCTCCACGTGTGTGATGCCATCTATGCTGCTGCACTGCCTGGTACCAACTTAGCCTGGCTGTTTCTCAGCTCAATTACAAGACCAAATGTTGACAGGTACCTTTAAGAGAGACACTCAGCATGAGATGCTAAGGATCTCCTATTGAAGGAGAAAATTTCTTAAAAGCCACTGACTTAAGGTAGTTATAATGGCTACTAACTGTGTTTTCCCCTTACCATGCACATAATTAACTACAAAAGAATGCTGATACTAGTTTTTTTTTTCTTTTTCTTTCTTTCTTTTTGCTTTGTGCTGGTACTAGAGTTTGAACTAAGGGCTTTGTGCTCTCACTTAGCTTTTTCACTCAGGGCTAGAACCCTTCCAATTGAGCCACAACTCCAGTTCCAGTATTTTTTTTTTGCTGGTCAGTTGGAGATAAGAGTCTCACAGTCTTTCCTGCCCGGGTTCATGCTTTGAACCATGATCCTCCTATGTCTCCTAAGAGGGGTGAGCCGCCAACACCCATCCAGTATGGTATTATGTTTACATCTTTATAGTATCTGTTGTAAAATATACTGATTTACTCCTTTTACAAAGGGTACATTTTTTTATACCCTACTTAGAAAACAATAAAAGGAAAGTTTCATCAAACAATAGTAAGGTTAGGGTATAGTGAATGAACCAGACAGTAAATTGTGAAATAGTGATAACAGTTTTATTTTACATCAATTATAAAATGTTTAGGTTATAAAAATTCTAAAATATAAACTATAAACTCAATTACAAATTGGTCAAAGTACCCAACATTAAAACATCAAGCAGATCCATATTTTAGATGGGGATAATGTCCATAACCAATGTAGCCTTGTGAAGGGTTTTGGCAGGGCTGTGTAACTAGCAGGAAGAGCAGAAGAGGGGAAGAACATTCATACAAGATGATCTCTTAGGTCATGTAATCTTCCCCTTAGGTCATTCCAATAACAACTAAATGGGACCAACAGTAGTTTGGAATTTCTATAGATGCCCACTTTTCTTCCAAGAGCAAAGATCCCATGTCCTTATAGCTGTTTTTACTCTCACAGTGTAAGCAAATTACTATAAACATAGCTGCTCATCACAGCCATCCAAATGTCTGGAAAACATTAAGATTTATTGTCAAAGTAATGGGAACGAAAGATGTTGTGCCCTGGCATATGTTCTGCTGGATTTCCTGTTGCGTTCTGCCTGCTCTTCAAGCGATCATGGTTTCAGCTGGATCTCACTCATAAGCTTTACCCTGTCTTTATTCTTCCCGGGTGCAACAATATTAGTAACTAAAATCACGGTAAGGATCATTTCTAAATTCTTATTGGCTCAATGTTTCCCCCCACTTTGGTGGAGAGATTCTTGGATCTTTTGCAATCCATCTTGGCATGGAGCTCAAGATCTGTCTGAACAGCCCAAGTCCATTAAATGAACATTTGAGGCAGAAGCCAATGTCAATGAAAGGCTTGGTAGTTGAGATTTATTTAGTGTTGTGTGGACCACACCACTTGTGTTTCTGCAATTCTGAATATATCATCAGTATGCATAGCTGTAGGGATGTGTACTCCTTAACTCTCTCTCTTTTAAAGCAACCTCCATAAAATTAAGAAGAACGCAGAATGCCACTTGGAGCACTGATTCTAGTTCAGCTTTGCTTCCTGGAGTGGAAAAATTGCAAGCAGCGTCTAGAACTCTTTGCCCTGCACAGAGTTAGCATGTTCATCTCATTCTCATAACTTTCCTTTCAGAACAGCTACTGTCAAGTGAAAACAAGATTAATCATTTTGGAAATTTAAAATCAAGATAATATGTGATTCATGTTCTTCTATTTATTTCAGGTTGATCAAATATACATTCTCTTAGAAAAGCAGCAAGGCTAATTCCTTAATTGAATTCTATTGTAGTTGTAGAAACAATAAACAAAAAACAAGTTAAAGAAACTTCAGTGACTGAAAATGATTTGGAGGTTGTTGAGTGCAATTCCTTACAGAAGGCGTGTAGGGTTTACTGCTCGTTTCACACGAGGGCCTACAGATGCAAAGGAAGGTGAGAATCCTATCTCTCCCTCTGGGGGCTGTCTTCATTGTGTCACCAATGGATGCTAGAATGGTGTCACCGAGCTCGGTGGGAGGGAACTCTGAAGCAGAACTGTTTATGCTGAGGAACCGTGCATTTCCCTTACACGGAGACAAGGAGTGAACTGGGTGCAGAAGGTAAGGGAATGAAAGGGGACGTGGAGGTCCAACATTCAGAGAAAACAGGTCCTGGCAATGCTGAAATGCTAGAATACAAAACGGCCACAGTTGCAGAGAAAAGTTTACAACTCCCAAAGGCAAGAAGTCCCCGAGGAGGGGAGGAAGCACACACCAGCATGTGAGAAACGGGATTAGTACACGTGTGCCGGTGTCCCCTAGACTTTAGACCACACACTGAACTTGAAATTAACAAATAAAAACACTTCTTAAGTATATATGATGATTATATATTGGTTATATATTTTGATTTATTAGTTACTAACAACAATGATCATTTTTCCATTATGTATGGATATATACATTATATTATATATACAATATGCACAATCATGCTAGTAAACATACATAATACAATATATAATGAAAATATGTGATGGTTTATCCATATGATTTTATGTGAGCTACATGAGAGCAGTATAATATATATGTAATATATTATACAAAATTGTATACTATACATTATAATATTGTTATGTATTATGTACATTATACATATTATATGATATGAATAATGTTAGCTTATTTGCATGATTGTATGTGACCTGTATGAGAGTAGCTTTTCAAAATAGTCTTTTCATTTATTGATATCCCTTAAATATCCACAGTAGTAACTGGCATAGTTAGAATGCTCAATAAATAGGAGCATGAATGATACGCCTCACTAAAGACAATCATCAGTTTCCCATGGACAGACCAAAGATGAAAATACAGTTTTAGGTGTTTTTTTCTAATTGGTTTATAATGTCAGTCACCGATGTCTTGAAGCCCAGTGTATATATTACAGCTTATCTGTCTTGAAAGCAGGTGTGAATCAGTATTTCCAGTATACTTCTTTATAACTCAAAATATGCTTACCTGGCATCTTCTTAACTTGTTATTGACCATTCTTTCTTTCCCAAGAAAGCTTGCATTAGGGGAATAACTAAGTGTTTCAAATATATGGTTTCTTTTTTAATAGATGCTTTGTGCTTACTTTTAAACTGTGTTGTTTGATTAATGCTTTCTCTGGAGAAATCTTGAGTCACTCACTTTATCTGCAGTTGAACCTATTAAGTGAGTGAGCAGTATTATTTTCTTTATTTTACATTTAGAGTAAAGGAAGTTAATGGGAATATTTATATCATCAAAAGTTATTCCATTACATTCAGTGAACATTATAATTGATAGGGTCACTGGGTATATAAAAGCTTCAGAACACTGGGATACATTGAGATTAAATGAAAGACTCAAGAGCACCCCAGTTAATCCCTTTCGCCATAGATTCTCACTTCTTGCCTCTGACATCTTTCTATTATTCATTCATACGTGGCGGTCAGTGGAAGAGAATGAGTAAACAAGGACTTGGCAATACATTAAGTATCCAGAAGGCAAAATGTGCTTCTTTGTGAAGCTGAGAAACGTAGTGTCATAAATGGGAATGTTTGAATAATTTCTTTCTGTAGGTGTAAAGTCTCCCCCCACATCCCACCAAGATATACACACCCCATTTACAGACTGTGGTTACAGAAACCCGAAGGCACAGAAGACTGATAAGCACACAAGTGACATGTTTAGACTTGAGTTGGTAGAACTGCTCTGTTTTTATCATTTTGGCTGGATAGCAGACATTCCAATATGTCCTTTAGACATTTAATCACTGTCTTACCAGCAATCACCTTTTACTCATTATGATACTGTTATTATACTGGGCAGTAATAAGCAGAGCTCTTTAGGGTTCACTATGTCTTTAAAAGCTGAATGTTAAGTCAAGCTTTCTAGAGAGGCCTGTGCTCCCAGCTACACTGGAGGCCACAGATAAGAGAATCATAGTCTGAGGCTTGGTTAGGCAAAAAGTGAAATTCCTCCTGAAAAATACAATGCAAATAAAGAGGGCTGGGATTGTAGTTTAAATGGTGTAGTGCCTATATAGCAAGCATAAAGCCCTGAGTTTTACCTCCGTACTACCAAAAAGTTAAAAATAGATAATGTAAGTAAAATAATAAAATAAATAAAATGATATTAAGTGATTTTCAATTATTATTATTCTTTTAAGGCTTCTATCCTTAATTTTAGAAAATTTTAACCTAGTTTTCTATATCAAGCTTTGTTGTTGCTATTATTAATTATTTCCTTCCTGATTCACTTGACTTAATATATATATGTATATATATATGCATATATGTATACATACATATATATATATCTCACATAGCTTAAACCTTGGGCTAAATGGCTTAATAAAATGTTACTGAAAATACGTTTAAAACACTGTGCTTTAAAGCTGAGAAAACTGAATTTGACTCAACTCTGGGCAAACTTCGTTTGTGACTGAGTGTGGAAAAGTGAAATGTCTTTTCTTCTGGGACAGATTCCAGAACAATGTTAATATCAGAGCCCTGAGTTCCAGACGAAGAAAGCTCAACTCTAGGTGCTGCCCTGAGGGCTCTGATGCCACTCAGCACAAACCTTCATGATATTTCCTTCCTGTACCAGCTTGCAGACCTGGAAACGGGATGAACGGAACCCGAGAGATTGAAGGGGCTACAAAAAGAGAACCATGTGAAGTGCGCATTGCTACACAGGAAGAGGAGGGAAGAGGAAGGAAAGAACAGGCAAGGAGGGAAAACGCACTGGAAATGCAGGGCTTATTCTGGGCAGGCCCCGTCCTACGTGGTGGGGTGAGCCACAGTGCAAGGGTCGCCCTGGCCGGAGGCTGAGGCAGGCCATAGCCACTTGTCTGTGGCAGGGTTGACACCTTGGTAACACACACAGTCGAGGAGCAATAGCTTCCAAAGCAGCTCAGCTTCTGACAAAGGAAAACTCTTCCAGAGGCCACAGGGCCGAATGAGTCCACTTCACTCTTTCTGTTGACTGTATAGCTATTCATCTATTTGGGGGTGAATATTTTAGTAAGTAGAAAAAAGTTCCAAAGAGGACTATAACTCTCCCAAGAATCAATACTTTTATTTATTTACTTATTTATTTAGTCTACGGCCTTACCACCTTGAACACGTCCAATCTCATCGGATCTCAGAAGCTAAGCCAGGTTAGACCTGGGAGAATAACAAAGCAGGGTTGGATAGGATATTACGTGTATATTTTCCTTTCATGCAATTTGCCTCAAACTTTATTTTTTATTTTATTTTTTCGAACTTCCTATCCCTTTTTTTTTTTTTTTTTTTTTTTGGCCAGTCCTGGGGCTTGGACTCAGGGCCTGAGCACTGTCCCTGGCTTCTTTTTGCTCAAGGCTAGCACTCTGCCATTTGAGCCACAGCACCACATCTGGCTGTTTTCTATATATGTGGTGCTGGGGAATTGAACCCAGGGCTTCTTGTATACAAGGCGAGCACTTTTACCACTAGGCCATATTCCCAGCCCTCAAACTTTATTTTTTAGAAGAAACATAGATGAATTTTATAGATGAATTCTAATTCCACTTTAGGTTCCTTCACAGACTCAAAATTGGGATAATGGAATTAATTGTTAATAAGGAAAGTTTGAAATGTGAGTAATTAACTGGAAAGTGATAAATGAAATATGATTTCATCTCAAATTCTGGGTTATGAAGTTTAAGGAGTTAAAGGAAATTTTACTAATTTCACTTGCTATAGATTTGGGCTTATATATATTCCCCCCCCCCCCCAGGATATAATAATGCTGTAACGATCTCATTTGCTATCTATTACCTCTCCTTGAGAAATGGCATTATATTTGTTTTGGCACATCTGTTATGAGCAAGGAGTTCCTGCAGTCATGTTTAATGGATTGACATCGTTTTAATACCTAACAAGGGAGTGTCTGAACTGAGCAACCACAAAAGAACTAAAGCGGTTGAAACAGCCCAGCACTGAGTTGTTTCCACTTAGGAATCCCAGAGTACCAGATGTAAATATTTTGGAAGCAATGTTTGCCTGTGGACAATTATTTTTCTTTCCCATGTTGTCTTTTGTCTTGGATGGGAAGATGGAGTTGTCACAGGGAAAGCTGCCAATGTAGGTTGGTGCCTGTCTTTGTGGAAAAACAACATTACGAAACGCAACAGGTGGAGCTTTTCTCTGATATTTGTCACCAACATGGGGCTCAGCAGGTCAAAGGTAGTAATTCACTGTGCATTCATTTACTCTTGTAAGTACCTAGATAACGAAGAGTTCTGACAAGGTGGAATAAACAGGCTGACGTCGGCTCCCCAAGTTATTTCATCCAATAAAAACTTCAGAACTATGACTCTGGTGGCAATTGGAGCTAAACTATTTCTATAAGCACATCTATATCTATCTTGGGAGTGTTGTGTTTTGAGATTAGGACTCTGTGTCTGATGCTTTCACTCAAAGCCTGGTGATCAACGACCTGAGCCATGTCTACAGGTCCATCTTTATCTATCTTGGCATACACAGAAAACAGGGACCATTCCATGTTTCAAATAGCAGGGATATAGTTACTTCCCCACCAGAGGTCACATTCTTCAAGAAACACGCCCCAAGTTTCCCATAGCTCTCAAATATATACACATCTTTGCCATACCCTGTGAGGGCCGCCATTTTTCCAGAAGGCAATGTAATGCAGTAGTACAAACCCTATAGTTTCTATGAGCCTCAGTCGCTTACTGATTGCAACTGTGTCACACCTGAGAGAATTATCTGGCTATGCGCATTCTATATCATAAGAAGAACCCAAACTAGCCTTGGTCTTTTCACCCCCCCTTTTTCTCTAGCATTTTTTTCCCCAGAAAAATATGCTTCCTCTTTGTCATTTTATGTAAAATAAAGTTACAAATAAGCCTACACATGTCTAAGAAACAGAAATTCATTTGATTCAACTTGACTTTTGTGACCAATGGTGGCAGGAGAGATCCCAAGGGAGAAAGTAGAAAAAGATTTGGAGCATTGGACACGGTACCCCGCAACTCATTTCAGAGAGAGACAGTGCAGGGAGACACAGGCGGAAGCAGTCATGGCACATCTGGTCAGTGTGTTAATGACAATTGAAACCACAGCTTGCGTTTTCATGTACTAAGGATTTTCCTTTGTGTGTGCATACGCCAGTATTGGGGTTTGAACTCAGGGCCTGCAACTCTAGAGTGGCTTTTTCACTCAAGGCTGATGCGCTCCCATTGTGCTGGTTAATTGGAATGAAGAGTCTCACAGACTTTTCTGCTCAGGCTGGCTTTGACCCACGATCCAGACTTAAGCCTCCTATGTCTAACTGTGATTACAGGCGTGATCCACCAGTTCCAGACTAAAGATTATTTTGGACAGCAATTAAAGAAAATGATCTAAGTAAATAACCTTATTCTAATTCAATACTTTACTTGCCTGTTTCCTATTACTTTACATTTTTTAGTCTTTATTTTCGTTTGCTCTGGACTTGTATGTACTGTCTAAATAACATTATAGCAGCAATGTAAGATATCCAATAGAAGAAAAATTTACTCATAATCTCCCATGCTGACACCTCAACTGTTTTCATTTTTCCATTTTCTAGTTTATCCATACATAAACATTTGTTGTAACCAAAGCACAGATACTTTGGTGTTCTGGTCTTTCTCACTTGACATTGTATTATGTTTTATGATCCTTCATCCTTTTCCCTTTTCCCATTCCAAAAGAAAAAGAAAAAAAACAAGTCCACAGAAACTGGTCTCTCTAGATTCCAGGGTTGTTAACCACTGACCTGCATGATAAATTCCTTACTGCCTCCTGCAAAGCATGCTGCTTCTGGAAGGATGCATCTCTGTGGACGAAGAACGGAAGAACTTTCCATCCTCCAGAAGTGCATCTTCCTCATCACCAGTGTGGGGTTGCTTGTCCTTTTCAGTCTTCTCTGAATGTAAAGGTAATCCCCAAATTTAAAGTTTTCAGCTGGCCTCATCTACCAGTAGCAGCGTGCAGGAAACACTTAATAAATGCTTATTGGGTGAGTTTATTTGTGTTGTACACACAGGACCTCTGGTCAGTTGCTCTTTTGATGGTGGGGAACTCACACTCTACCTCAGCTTCATCCTTTGGTTGGTGCTCTACCGCTTGAACCATGCCTCCAGTCTGGCTTTTTAATTGGAGATGGAGTCTCATGGACTTTTCTGCCCAGGCTGGACATGAGCTTTGATTTGCTGGTCTCAACTGCCTGAGTAACGAGGATTACCCAGGGAGCTCTTGGTGCCTACTATTACTTTTAAACATGCATTTAAATTATAGCATTGGCTATTGTCCTGCTGACTTCAAAGAAATTTAAAACTTTATGCTTTTCTAAATTAAACCTTCTAATAACGCTGTAATCGTGGTATTGTTCTCCTGTCTTTCCGTTGATGAGATCTCAGAGAAACTCTCCCAAACTCACAGAATTAATAAACAAGTTTTTGAGCCAGGATATGAGCCTTGCCCTTCTAATTTTTACAGTGTGTGTTCTCGCCATGTCTTTCTAGCGCCCTCGGTCTGCTCTCGGGCTTCGGATGACACAGTGAACAGACGGCGTGGAAAGACTCCTGGACCAGCCTCTGAAGGAGATGAGTGTGTGCTTTGGAGTGGCGATGTCAGCAACAGTGATTTGCCAAGAGTTGCCAGCGAATCAACCTGAGTAGTAAAATCTGGATCTTTTAACATGTCTGACGGAGGTGGGTTTGGAATCTTGCAGGTCGCGTGCATCATGCTTCGCGTCTTCTTGTGTCACGAGGGTCACCTCATTTCTCAGAAAACCACAGAGCTGGGCACCACGGGAGGCTGAGAACTGAGGCTCATCACAACCCAAAGCCACCCAGGGAAGGAAAGTCCATGCGACTCCGATCGCCAAGTAACTGGAAGTAGAGCTGTGGCTCAGGTGGTAGAGTGGAACCCCTGAGGAAAAAAAAAAAAAGCAGAAGGACAGCACTCAGGCCCTGACTTCAAGCCCAAGGACCAGAACCAAAACAAGGAAACAACAAAGAAAACTACAGAGAAAA
Organism: Perognathus longimembris pacificus; assembly: GCF_023159225.1. NCBI lineage: Eukaryota > Metazoa > Chordata > Mammalia > Rodentia > Heteromyidae > Perognathus > Perognathus longimembris. The sequence goes on from NC_063169.1 coordinate 8,244,351, forward strand.
TGACAGCTCTCTAGCTCTCTCAAGTGGCTTCACACAGGCTACCTATGGGCAGGTGTTGTTGGTGCCATTCTAGGAATCATAAGACAGTGTAAGCTTAAAATTAAACATGACCCAGCAAAAGGAAAGAAAATGAACTGAGATATAATTTGCTATAACTTTTTGTATGCTGGTACTAGGGCTTGAATTCAGGGCCTGGCTGTTTTTTTGTTGTTGTTTTTTGTTTTGGCTCAAAGCAGGTGCTCTACCACTTGTGCCACAGCTCTACTTCTGCCTTTTTTGGTGGTTAATTAGAGATAAGAATCTCATGGATTTTCCTGCCTGGTCTGGCTTTGAACCAGGGTCCTCAGATCTCAGCCTGGCTCAGTAGCTAGGATTACAAGCCTGAGCCGCTGAGAACTATGGCTTTTTAACAAGAAAGGAAAGAGACGATGCAAAATGTGTTTTTGTGTAGAGATAAACTTGTAACAATCAACCTTCTATCTTAATAGCACATGAATTCTGTAATGAGTAACCAACAGGCTTTATAAAATCCCAAGAGCACACAGACTGCCCTGTATTTCAAATGAATCCTTTGTAATATTGAAATCTTTAAATGTCAATCCAGAGTACAGGCTTTAAACAAAAATAAGTATCTCTTAGAATTTAAACTTTAAATGAGTTTTGGTTGTTGACACTCATAATTGAATCATAGCATTACAGCCAGTTGTCATAGTAGAGGATTATTTTCTCAGCCTCGTTTGGCCCTCGCCATTCACTAGGTAACATTTAGCTTCATCAACTCACTGGGGAAATTTAAAAAAAACATTAGCTAACCATTCCCAAAATATACTCCAAGAAATATTACACCACTTCATAGATACAGTAAGTCTGTCAAAAACATTAAATGTCTGAATGCAATAGCACTATTCTATTTTAGAATCAAGACTAAATTTTAAGAAATTTTAGGAAATAGTGTCTCTACTCTCCATCACAGAGTAATGAGTTGAAATGGTAAAATCAGTTTGCTGTGTGTCATTCAAAGTACCTTTTATAATGAGGCAAGAAAGATACAAACCAGTAAATAAAGTTTGTATATACATTTCATGAACTGGGGCTTCTAACCCTCTAAACTTTTAAGGTTTTTTTTTCACTAGAGAGGCTACAAATTTTGGAACACAAAATTACCAGCTTACATCTGCAAGTGTATTAAGATATGATGTTGGGTTTTCAAAATGATTGTTGAATTTACCAACATGATTTTTTTCCTGAAAACAGAAGAAACAATAATTCACAAATTCTAGTTTTCTATAATGTCACATGACATATGAATTCACTTTCTATAGTTCTTTGACATTTGTTGGGGAGACTAAACTTCTATGTTTGAATGACTACTTTCTGTCAATATTTTTGCCTAAATGAAAATGTGTTTCCAGATAAACTGCAAATTTACCAGAGTTCAGATTTCTCATTCATAATTAGAGAACATTAGCTCCGTTCATTTTGCCATAAACTTATTTGTGTAAATTATATTCCATGAGGCAAAGGGATATTGACCATATTAAAGGAAAATGTTCAGCAAGTTCAGGTATGGGTCTTTCTGAGGACTCCTGTAATTTTCAGAGAGCCTTAGAAGAACTCCCATTTCATGTTTTAAAAACTGAAGCTTGTGGAGGAGCACAGTAGCTCAATAGTAAAGTACATATGATCACATAAGACGATCCTCAGTGACATGAACTGCAAGATTTGGAAATAAGTGGTTTACCTTTGGTGTTGTTATTTCCAAATGTACCCTATGAAATTATGCCGTTTGCTTTTGTCTTTCTTCCCCATGCTTCTACCCCTGTTGTCACTGTTACTGACTTTGGCACACTGGGTATTGTATGTACGTTTATTGGAACGAGGGAAGGGGAACACCAAAATGGAGAGATGAAGGGTAAAAGGTGAACCAATGCAACAGCAATACTTACACGACAATATGCTGTAAACCAGCTGTACATCTCAGGGGAGGATGGGGAGGGATCTGGGGAAGAGGGAAGGGGGAGAAAAATGAAGGAGGGGGTAAAAAGTTTGATAAGAAATGTACTTGCTGCCTTACATATGTAACTGTAACCCCTCTGTACATTACTTTAACAATTAAAAAATAAAAATAATAACCGAAGCTTGGGAATCCATTGAATAGAAGACTCCATAAAAATTATAGACAATTACATTTTCAAATACACTATTTCTTGCTATGTTTATATGTCACCTTGGTAAGAATGAAGCTATACATGTTTCAATGGTTCAGGTGCACTTTGCTACCTTCCATAACAAAGGGTTGCTTTTTAAATTAAAACATTATTTTAATCTTTAAATGGTTGTACAAAGGAGCTACCATTCAACAAAGTCATTCATGAAAGCAATGAATCTTTTTTTTATTAATTTCTTTATTGTCAAAGTGATGTACAGAGGGGTTACAGTTTCCTATATAAGGCAGTGAGTACATTTCTTATCAAACTTGTTACCTCCTTCCTCATTTTTCTCCTTCCTTCCCCCTTCCCAATCTCCTCTCCGCGTGAATCTCGATCAGTGTCAGCTCTTTCATCATTCTCTCCCATCCCTTTCAACCATCTACCTCTTCCCTCAATTTTTTAAAATCTCATAGGATATGCATTGAATATTATGACTGCATAGCTACCTTTAGAAAACACACTGTTCTGCTATTGTAAAACTTACTAATTCTATCATCATCTTTGGAATTGTATATTATTTGATACCATTTTACCAAGATCTACCATTGTTACTATTTGTTAGTAATTGGTACGTAGAAAAAAATTTAAATTGCATGGAAAGATTCTTAGCCCAGTATTACAAAATACATAATACCATCATATGGCATCTGTATAGCTAAATCAAAACTGATCAGCTGAGATGTCACAGTGGACATGCATGAAACTGAGCAATATCACAAACATTACAGTGAGTGGACTCCCTCAGAGGGTACAGAATTTCATTTCTCATGGGCAAATACTTAGGACAAAATGAATCACATATCCTTAACTTTATTATTATTATTTTGTCAGTCCTGGGACTTGAGCACTGTCTCTGGCTTCTTTTTGCTCAAGGCTAGCACTCTGTCACTTGAGCCACAGCGCCACTTCCAGCCTTTCCTTTATGTGGTGCTGAGGAATCGAACCCAAGGCTTCGTACATGCTAGGCAAGCACTCTACCCCTAAGTCACTTTCCCAGCCTGTCTGCTTACCGTTTGAAGAAAGGTTCAAATTATAATCCAAGCTGTTTGTACCATTTTTCATTCTAGCCAGTGATATATGAGAGTGTGGATTCCTCCATTTCCCTGTCAACACTTAGAATATAGACCATTCTAGTCAGTGGGCAGGGGCATTTAACTGTAGCTTCCATTTGTACTGACTCATGAGTGTATCTGCTTCTCTAGTTTTCTCTCTCATATGTATAGATTATGTATACATATAGATGTGCACACAACTATATAAATTTATGTATATATTATGTGTATTTCACATACTTGTTAAATCGTCTGTCCATTGTTTTTGCTCAAGTGTTTGTGTTCTTATTATTCAGTTTTGACAATTCTCTATATAACTATTCTTTGACATGACAATGACTTACAAATATACTCTCTTGATCTGTGACTTTGCTTGCCACCCCCTTATATATTTGGAATACATAAGACACAGATGTTCATATCAGTTTTGCTTAGGAACAAACAAACAAAATCTGGAAATGACCGAATATACACGGATAGGTGTATGTCATTGGCTATGTGATGTCCAATTAGTGGAAAAGGCATTATTGATATATATGACATATCTGACTCATAATAATATGAGTGATCCTCAGAAAAATAATGCTTAGGAAAGAGGCACACAATTTATTATTACACAATTAATTATTACACTTATTAGTATACAATTTATTATTAAACTTACATATAATTCTAGGAAACACAAAATAAGCTATAGTGAGAGGAAACAAAAGTTGATTGCCTTGAAATACAGTGATTTTGAAAGTGATGGGTGCATTCATGAATTTATATTCAGTAATGATTTCATGTGCAATATCACAAATTATACAGTACACAGTTCACTTTGTTGAATATCAAGTATATCTTGATAAAACTATTTTTAAAAAGCAGAAGAAAGTTTAAACTACACTCTATATTTGCTCCTAGTCAAATCACAAAAAAAAGGAAAGGAAAAAGAGGAAACAGAAAATCATAGAGTCATGGAACATAAGTTGCGCTCCCTTTCAAACTTCAAGATGAACCAAATCCCATTCTGAAAAGTTCAGCTCAGATAACAATGTATCATAAAATTCTCAATATTTATACTGACTGCAAGAGGAACATATTACAAAACATTCGTTTTCATAGAAAATATAATAAATTCTGCCGTTGGCAAGGCATGTAATTAAACTCTTAAGAAAATACCACCATCAGGCATTCATTTCATATGTCAGGTCAGGCAACAGGAAATAATTAATTTGTTTGTTCAGTTGGAGGAGGAATATGGAAGGATATTAATGAAGGATAGTACAAGGTAACGAAGGTCAACAGAATCATTATGGGAAAGGTTATAAATTTTGCTTCGGGCTGTTGGCACCTCTTCTAGTTTTCTTCTTTTATGGCCTTTGAAATATACAGCACAGCTCTTAGTATTGAGCCAAAGGAGCTGAGATTCCAAGAGAGGGCGGGAGCTGGCTTCTGTGGCCTGGGCCAGGAGCAGCAACAGTGAGGGCTCACCACCCACAGGCAGGCCCCAGGCTAGGCCCCGGGCTCAGCAGCCCATTGCTTGAGACGCAGTGTCCTTCAGCATAGAACTACAGCCATCAAGACCACAGTCACTGAACTGAAGTGAGTGCCTCCACTTACCAACTATCAACGCAGTTCCTAGGCTGGCTTAACTCAAAAGAAACCCAATCAAGAGCCCAGAAATCACTTTGAGCTGCAAAGACTGAGATTTGGGGTTAGAGAGAACAAAATAGAACTTGTGGTATAGAAAAGGAGAGAACTCAGCCAGGTGCCAGGGGCTCACACCTGTAATCCTAGCTCCTCAGGAGGCTGAAATCTAAGGATCAAGGTTCAAAGCCAGCTGGGGCAGGAAAGTCCATGAGACTCTTATCTCCAAGTAACTACCTATTAACCACTTGAGCTGTGGCTTAAGTGATAGACCGCTAGCCTTGAGCAAAAATGCTCAGGAAAAAATGCCCAGACCCTGCGTTCCTGGGTTCAAACTGAGGAGGAGGAGGAGGGGAAGAGGGAAAGGGAGGAGGAGGAGGGAGGAGAGAAGAGAAGGAAGAGGAAGAAGAAGAGGAAAAGGAGAACAATGAGGAGGAGGCAAGAGGAGGAGGAAATGGAGAACGATGAGGAGGAGGCGAGAGGAGGAAGAAGAAGAAGAAAGGAAAAAGAAGCAGAGGTAGAAAGAAGATAAAACAAGAAGAGGAACTTCCTAGCCCCATGGACAGAAGGTGAAGCAAGGTCCAAATCACTGGTGGTGAACTTATCATTGGCATATATAAAATGAAATTGCCTAGGTCTGGGAAAACAAGCAACATCAAGAAAACAACAACAAAAGCAGTAGCATTGGTTATTTTCTAGGCAGAATCTTGCTTTCTTCCTGGGCTCTCCTGACCCACAACCTTCCTACTTCTATGTCCCTACATAACTGGGCATTACAAGCATTCTCCACCGTGCCGAGCTATTGAACTTCCCTCAGAGCTGGTTTAACAGATGCAAGCCAGAGAGCCCAGTCATAGCTTGAGATGGAGTTTTGCAAACCTCTTTTCTTGCCTGGGCTGGCCTCAGACCATGGTCTCCTGATGTGCCTCTCACGTAGCCAGGGTTAAGGCTTGAGCCACCATGCCTAACTTTATGAAGAACACGCATGTTTACATTAACATTGCCTGGATGTCCATTACCATGTGGGTGGTTTTGCCCCACTAACAAGGAGCAAAGTATTTATTCAGCACCCATGTATGATCAATATTTTATTACTTTCTTTTAGAACATAGCAGGAACAAATGGAACCCACCACCTGCCACTGCAGGGGCTAACCCTCGGGATATTGGTTTGTTGCTTTGGGGCTCAATTTGGGGCTTGTCATACCTATTTTTATAGATATGGATGGACACCTGGAAAGATATAAATGCCCAAGCTTCTATGTCCTTATCCTCTACCAAATCAAGGCAGACATTTGCTCATACTAAGGTAAACACATACGACAGCCCCACTCACTGAGGAGAATCTTAGTCCTGTAAGGCCAAGAAGCCCATAGCCCACAGGATGTGGCCTGAGGTCAATTTTCCCTGACTTCCTCCCAAGCTCTATCTTTCTTTTCCATTCCCCAGATCTTTTCTCCTGGGTAGTTATACTCCAAGTACCCACCCTCAGCTACACGACTAAAAAAGAACCGCGAACCTACATCTTTAATGAACGTCAAAACAAAGCTTCTCAGCAAAATATTAGCCAACCAAACTCAACCAATTAAAATTAAAACCATACCCTATGATTAAACAGGAATCATCCCAGGCATGCAAGGCTGGTTCAATATAGGTACATCAACAAATGCCGCACATCAATAGAAGTAAAGACAAGAAGCACATGATCATTTTGGTAGATGTGGGAAAAAAAACCTTGACAAGATCCAACATCTTTTCATATTCAAAGCTGTGGAGAAGGTAGGAATACATTGAGCTTCCCTCAACATAACAAAGGCTACTTATGACAAACTCCCAGTAAACATACTCAATGGTGAAAAACTAAAACCATTTCTTCTAAACCGAGGAACAAGACAAAGATGTCTACTTTCTCCATTCCTCTTCAATATACTCCTGAGATTCCTCGTTTCAAGAGCATTGAGGCCAGAGAAAGACAAAGGAGAGCCAAATAGAAATGGAAGGAAGAAGTAAAATTATCCCTCAGTATTATTATATTATGTGAAAGAAGACATTTAGAAAATATTACTAGACAGAGTAAAACTTCAATGTCTGAAAGAAATGGGAGCTTCCGGAGACTAGAGCTATGGGAAGAGGGTTAAAGAAGACAATGTTCAAAATTCAGTGAATCATGCACTTCAATTTGATGTTTCCTTGTCTGTTAATTGTATTGCAATAATCCACATGAAAATATGGTGGCTGGATTTGGAGAATAGAGCAAATTATGAGTTGAGACAGCTTGTCAAATTTTGAGTTCGCTGATATTAAAAGACGAACAACTTGGTAGTAAAATCAATAGCCAACTGATAACTGAACTTTACTGTGGGTTACAATGGATTATTGTGAATGAGCTTGTTTTCCTAAATTCTTTCCCAGCCTGTTGAGTGTTGTGGGTAGAAGGGTACTAATTTTTTTGTATATTGCTGTTTTATCTTGCTGTTTTGCTGAAAATGTTTAGGAAATAAAAGAGTTTGGGTGGAGTTTTTAGGGTCTCTTAAGTATAGGACAATAAAATTTACCAATAACAATAATTTGGCCTCTTATTTCCCAATTTGAATTCTCTTTATTTTTTTCTCTTTTCTTATGTCTCTGGCTAGGAATTCCAGTACAACTTGAATTAATGTCAAGAGAAAAATCTGCTGGTGCTCAAAGAGAATCCTGGAACTGTGCCAAGTGAGCTGACATGCACAAAAATTGGCCAAAAGAAATAAACGCTATATCAATGCATTAGGGAAACCAAGAGGTTTTGTGTGTGTGTGTGTGTGTGTGTGTGTGTGTGTGTGTGTGTGTGTGTGTGCAAGATTAAAAATAGGCTTAAAAATCAAATATATGGTTTTGAATCCATTCCTGGAATGGTTTAGGTCATTACCCTCTTTTGATTTATATGGTATCAGACATTCATAGTGAAAATAAAAATTTAAGAACAAAAACAACATACAATCAATGACACAAGTCATGGGTCTTCTTGGAGTTGGCGTGCTCCTTGTGGAAAAAGACAGTAATGAGGCTCATTTACAACACCCAGGTGGGCAACTTCTTCCTGCTCTGGACAACCACAAGATTTGCTCAGAAGACCTTTGTTAAGAATTGTTTATTGCTTTTACACAGCAACTGATGCAGTTAGGAAAATATGCTCCTTTCAACATCCTCATTCCTTGTGTTGACAGTATCCTTGCTAATATGAAAAACCTGTATCAATGATGTCACTACTATCAAGTGGATGGTTCTTCACTTGGGAGATGTTCGTTTGTTTATTTGTCCTTTGTGTTTTATTTGCTCAGGATCTATCAAGCTTCACTTTTGGATCTGATACTCTGCTAGGTGCTGGTGAAAAAAAAATAAGTAGACATGTAAACATTAGAGTACACAACTCAGCGGAAGAGAAAAACAAATTCACAATTAAAATCTACTGAAAGGTGCTATGAGTACTAATTTTTTTTTGGTATAGGGAACATTGAAAGATTATGTTAGGATTTGCAAAATTCTGGAATACAAAACTCAAATAGGAAAAAATAATAGAAAAATTTAAAATATTGAAAAATAGTAGATAGATACAGATAGATGATAGATCAATAGAGATAGATAGAGAGATAGTTGAGGTCTAAATTCTATGTAAGAAGGAAATAATGACATAGTCTTTCTGAACCTGTCTTAGTTCACTTATCATGAAGACAACCTGAAGTTCAGCCTCAAACATTTTTCATTCTTATAATGAGTGAATAATACACACACACACACACACACACACACACACACACATCTGAGATATGTATGTATGTCTCTCACAGTGATATCATATCATTGTCTTTATCCATTCTATTGAAAGGAACCTAGCTGATTCCATAGTTTGGCTATGAAGAGTGGTGAGGTGTATGACTATCTCTATTGTATACTGACTTACATTCCTCTGGATATATGCCTAATAATGCCACTGGCCAAGATCACATGATTAGTGTGCCGTTAGTTTTTTGAAGACCCTTCATACTGATTTCCATAACAGTTGCACTAATACATATCCTCACCAGCAGGGTATGAGGGTTTGTTCTTTCCCACAGCTTCATCATCATTCACTGTTATTTGTGTCCAGGATGGTAGGCATTGTGAAGAGAGTGAGATAAAGCTTCAATTTACTTTGAGACACATTGCCTTTGTGGCTGAGGGTGTTGAATACATCTTCATGTGTTTATTGACTATTTGTATATCTCTTTAGACACTTGTCTGATCGATTTCTTTTCCCATTTGTTAATTGGGTTGTTGGTTCTTTTGGAAACAAAGACTGAGTTATTTATGGATTGTGATCATTACTAGCTGGCAAAATTGTTCTTCATTTGTCAAAAATCAAATGGCTATAATTGTACCACCTTATTTCTGGATCTTCTACTCTATCCCTATGGCCCAAATGCCCCCTTTTATTGTGTTAGTAGTACCATGCCGTGTTTGTTACTGTCAAGTGTGGAAGTCAAGTATGGTGAATGCCTCCATCATTGCTGATTTACCTCCAGTTACTGTGAATGAGATTGTTTTCTCAGGCTGTTCAGTGTTGGTGGGTAGAAAGGTACTCATTTTTGTATACTAATGTTTTATCTTGATGTGTTACTGAAAATGTTTATGAAATAAAAGAGTTTGGGTGGGTTTTTCAGGGTGTTTTAGGTACAGGACAATAACATTTACAAATAACAATAAATTGGCTTCTTGTTCCCAATTTGAATTCTTCTTATTTCTTTCTGTTTCCTGTGTCTCTGGCTAGGAATTCCAATACTACTTGAATCAGATTAGTGTCTCGTTCCAGACTTTAAAGAGTATATGTTTGGCTTTCAGCTTTCCCCTATTTAAAATGATATTTGTTATAGGTTTGTCACACACACACACACACACACACACACACACACGGTCTTCATTATGTGAAAGTGCATTTCTTTTATTCCTCTTCAGAGCTTTTCGAAGGGAAGGATTCTGATTCCGACATCTAAGCCCATGCTGATCCTACAGAGCATTATATTCCAAACACCAAACGATTCCTAGATGACTGGAAAGGAGTGAGGCATCTTTTCTAGTCAAACAACAGTCCAGGCCTCACAATCTCTCTCACCACCTCCATCCCTGGACCATCATTCTCAGGCTATTCTCCCTGTCTAGTTCGTTCCAGGGCCAGGTAGATGATAACTGGAAACAACCCGGAAGGCCTTACAACTCCAGAAAGGATGGAACTAGCCAATCCTAAGCCTGTTTGTCCTTGTTTCATTGGCTCCTTCCTATGGAAATCACAATGAGGTTGTGGCCTATGTTCCCCAGCCCTCCTTCTCTTTCTGCTTTCTCTTGTTGTATTCCCTGCCCCTCACCCTCCTTCTGGTTTCTGACCAATCCTGGTGCTCCCCTTTGCAGCACCTCATAGTATGCCATAATTCTTCCTTATTGTGATCAGTAAACCATCTTTGCAATGTCAATTATCTGTTGGCTATTGATTGCTGACACTACTGTTCCCAAATAATAACACTTGGCTTTTCAAAGAAGAGCTCAAACTCCTTTGAACAATTAATATGCCTTTAAGTCATAAATGACAGAGATGTAAAACAGGTTCTGTCCAGGTTGAGATAGTGAAGGAATATGAATGTGATCAACATAATTAATGTACATGGACCAACGTACAACAGTGAAGCTGTGGAGCCTGGCTTGGGAAGGGCACAGGGAGATGAGGCAAGTGAGATCAGAGTTCATCATTTGCATATACGGAGGGTCAAAATGATACCCATTTGTTCAACTAATTGATGCTAATAAAAATTATGGGGCAAAGAAAAGAAGAGATCAAAAGCCTAACTTGTAAAAGTTAATGATTTTTTTTTTAATCTTGCAGAAGTGACTTGACCAATGTGCCTTTTTCTCTCAACAAAGCACACACTACTGTCATGTACAATAATGCATATCAACTTAGAGTTCCCAGGAGCCTCTCTGCCACATGATTAAACAAGTAAGTTATATTTATTCATTGTTCTCTCATAAAATTCCCTACATTTTATGGCACTTACAAAATGAATATTAGTAGATTATTTTATGGTTAAAGGCATTGCTATGTATTTTTTTTATGAAGAGCACCACAAAACAACATTAAAAATGGGTTGTATTGGGTTATTCCTATGGAATTAACACAGTTGTACCTCTGTTGGACACCAGTAGCTCATCCCTATAATTCTAGCTACTCATGGCTCATATCTAAGGATCAAGTTTCAAAGCCATCCTGTGTAGACAAGTTCATGAGACTCTTACCTCTAGTTACTCATCATAATGCTGGAACTGGAGGTGTAACTCAACTGTAAGAAATCCAGCCATGAGTGGAAAAAGCAGACTAAGGACATGAAGCCTTGGGTTCCAGCCCCAGTACTACCATAAGAGAGAGACAGAGACAGACAGGTAGAGAGAAATAGAGAGGGGTGGGGAGAGGGATTATGTCTCCAAAAGCTTCATGCCTACCCCAGACACATATTATCAGTAGATGGAGTGATGGCAATGGGATGGCGGTGGTTGAAGTGACAATGGTGATAGTGGTTGTGGTGACATTGGTGGTGATGGTTATGGTGGTGATTGTGGCACTGATAATGGTGGTAGTGGTGCTAGTGGTGTGGTGGTGGTGATAATGGGGCTGGGGCTGGTGCTGGTGAAGAGAGTTGTGGTGGTAGTAGTGGATATGTTTTCATCTACTAGCCAAGATTTACTGATTTCTGGAAATCTTGTGCTTTGATAGAATGAATCTCCTAGTAGCTATTCAACTTTCAAAGAGGAAGTAAATTGAATTTGCATTCAAATCAACGAAAAGGAATCACAGTGGCAAGTTAAAAAGGGGATGGTTGAGCCTGCTTCTTCCTTCTGTTTTACATGAAGTTGTTACACATTTGCTGTGATTATATTAAAAATATTTTTGCAAAGATCTTATTACTGAAAACAATTGTAATTGAATTTTTATGGTAGAGTTACCAAGGCTGCTTTACTGAAGAGATCATTTAGAACTTGGAAAGAATTTTAGAGATTGCATAATACAAATATTTATAGAAGTGCAGTATTAGGAAATTTGCTCCATATACTATTATCATCCCTTACTAAAAGTGCCAGTTTCCTACTGAAGGAAAATGATAGTTCACAGTCTTCCTATCTTTAGGAAGCTTCACCTATGAATTCCTGAGTTCTAATTTATACAGGAGAATTCAGATCTCAGTATTACTTTGTACTGTGGGAATGACCCTATGTCATTTTTCTGGGAAAATAATACTTTCCTCACTCTACAAGTTAAAGAATTTGGGCTGGGAAGTAAGATTAGTAGCCATTATCAATCAAAGGCTTATTAAAATCTAAAGAGTTAAACCACAGTATTTCGGTAGCCAGTCATTCTGCATGACCTTATGAAATCTAGGTGGATTTCAAATGCTAATCTGATCACAGCAAAGAAACGGAAATATTACAATATCACATCATATTTTCTTGTTTTAGATGTTGTCTTTATTAAATAAAGTAGTTACTCAAAGGGGTTTCATTGCTCAAATTTACTCCTTTTATTCTTTCTTTGCCTTTCTTTTTAAAATAGTTTTAATGAGTTTTATTGTGTTCTTTTCATACACATATGTAATCTTATATCACCCTTTCTTTCCTCCTCAGTACTCCCAGAAGTTCTCACCGATAACACCCCCCTTTTTTTTATAATATGGAATAGTATTGGTGGTAGTAGTGGCTAGGTTTATATTCCATATATGAGTGAGAATATATAGTTTTTCTTTCTGAGTTTGGTTTATCTTGCACAACCTTATCATCTCCAGATCCAATCATTTTTCTACAAATGATTTAACTTCATTATTCTTTGTGGCTCAATAATAGTTCATTTAAAATAGCTATCATGTTTTCTTCATTTATTCATTGGTTGTTTGACACATAGGCTGCTTCCATAACTTGGCTCTTTCAAATGGCTCTTCACTGAGCCTGGTGAGCAGAATTACATTTGCTTGGATACATGCCCAAGAATAGAACCAGAATCATATTGTAGCTCTATTTCATTTCTTGAGGATCCTCCATACTAATACCCATAGTGGCTGCACTAATTTTCATTGTATGGTAGCATTTGTTATTGTTTTCTTTCTTGGTGGCTACCATTCTGAGTGGAGTCAGCTGAAATCTCTGTATAGAGTTGATTTGTATTTCTTTTATGGCTAAGAATACGAAATATTTTGCATGTACTTATGTCTCACTTGTGCTTCTTCATTTGAGAACTACATGTTTAGTTCATTTGCCCACTTATTAATTGACCATATTTCTTTTTAACCAAAGATTCTGCTAGAAGAGGAAATGTCTCCAAAAATATCTTTCATTGCTCATAGAGCATTAGTTCTGGGAAGGCAAAACTGTCTCCAAATCTATGAAAGTGATTTTATAGTCTACAGAACACTTGGGCTTTTTAAATTAAAACTTGAAAGATTTGATGATTGCAAAGGATTCCTTTTATTTACCATTGAAGGCTGGAATTACTTAAACAAATCCACTTGATTTGTCTTTAATGGAAGGTTCCCAAAAAAAGAGGACATGGAAGTTCTGAGAAATCAAACCCTGAAATTTTCTTGGGCTCTTGGGCTATTGAAGCTGGACTGAGTTATGTTTATTAAATCCATCTCCGCGTTTTGGCAATTAACTTCTCACACCTTGACTTTACTAATCTGGGACTCATCGACATGTCAAAGCTTCAAAGTATGTGAGGCTAATTTTTCATAAACCAGCATGCTGCATTACAGGTGTAGTTTTGAAATGTTTCCATTGCTAATCCTTCAGGGATTGGTCCATGGCAAATGCATTAAAAATACCATCAATCATCTGGACTCCTACTTTCAGACCCTTAGGCAAATGTTTTTGTAAACAATTGGCCTTTGGATGAATCTTTTGAGCCAGGAAGCTCATGTTTCACTGGACTAAGAGAATAAGCATTCCTGAGATGAGGATCTTCTGAGGACAAAGCTGTGAGTCAAGGTTCACCACATTCTGCCATTCTCCAGCTTGATTCAAATGATGTCATAAATTCAAAGTCAAGAAGAGCTATTCAGGCTCACCTCCTAAGAATCACTCTGACAGCTTCTAAGATAGCCAATAACATTTTTCTTTGAATCCTTTGAAATGGAGGCAACTGTCATGAGCTACAAAATTTGAAGTCTAGGAATAAGTCAAGAGTTTAATGTTAGGTGCCAGTGGCTCATGCCACTCATCTTAGTTACCCAGAAGGTTGTGATCTGAAAATTGAGATTCAATGCCAGCCTATTAGGAAAGTCCATGAGATTCATATTTCCAATTAACCAGCCAAAAGCTAAAAGTGGAGCAGTGGCTCAAGTGGTAGAGTTCCACCCTCAAAAGCTGAAGGGCAGCATGCAGGCCCTGCATTCAAGAAAAGTTTAGTGTTATAATCAACAAAGGGTAGAACTCTGTTAAAGTAATATATGCTGATTGGTTAAAACAATTGTGATTTAAGCCATAATAGTAACTAAGAGTGAAGTATGTGGGTGACACACAGTAAGTGTGAACATTTTAAGGGTCATTCGAAAAGGTGATTGGCTAAAAAGAAAGCTAAGTCACTACTCAAAGCATGAGGACAAGAACCACCGGAAGAGCATTTTAAAACACAATTCTTAAACATCACCCAATTAGGAATGCCAATATTTGATCAACAATAAATAATTCTAAGTCTACCTTTGCATTTCAGATCATAAATGTGATTGTTAGAATCTGAAAAATCAGACATATTTCTGGAGATGGAATGTTGACTTTTGCTTTTCCCAGAAAGGGATACTTAAGCCCAGAGTCTGGAAGTTTCTAGAAGAAGGGCATTCCACAATTTCCAAGCGCTGAAAGTTTCAAATCATTGAAAAGTGACTATAAGGAAATATCTCTCCCTAGTTGGTTTACATTTATCCTCCTTTACTGAGGAAATCAGATGAAGCAAGGTAGCCTGGGTCTTCTACTGTAGGCAGGGACTGCAAAGTAGGAAGGAGGCAAAGCCTTTGGCTGGCTGCCAATTATAAGATGCCAACTTTCTTATCACTTAAACTTCCGTTCTGCTGCTAGTTTCATAGTGGTTCTACATGGAGAAGTGCCTGTATATTATACATATATATATGCATGTATGTGTATATACATCTATATTATATATATGTATATTATAATTAAGTATACTATGCTATATAATGTAGAGTTCTAATATATGGTACTAGCATCATTGGGGTATAGGAAGTCATTTGGAAATATACAGAATTATAATCCTTCTAAATCCAATTTAGCAATGGATCCTGAATTCATTGCAGCCAAAACAACAATCAAGAAGTATCATTTTCTTGAAGTATATTTGTTATTTACTAGTTTGTTGATGTCCACAAATATTGGTTGGTCAACTATATGCCATGCTTAGAATAAATGTTGCAAATAGGCATGAAAGACATAATCAATGGTTTTGAGTCCAGTTGGGAAAAATTTAACAGGGAAATCATTGTACTTTACAATGACAATTGCCATTATAGAAAGAAAGAAGTATAGTGTACTCTGAGAAGGCAAAGAAATGCACCCAATTAAAAATATAGAGCGCTTCTAGGCCATAAAAAGTTAAGCAGAGGGGCTGAGAATGTGGCTTAGCAGTAGAGCATTTGCCTTGCATGCATGAAGGCCTGGGTTCGATTCTTCAGCACCACATCAACAGAAAAAGCCAGAAGTGGCACTGTGGCTCAACTAGTAGAGTATTAGCCTCAGGCCCTGAGCCCAAGCCCCAGGACTGGCAAAAAAATAAAAAGTTAAGCCAAGGCATATTCAGTGGATGTGACTGTATTCTCTGTGATTTACCCTATTGTAAGTACAATTCCACTTCAATGTTGGAAAAAAAATAATATTCAATGGATATATGAGGAAGCTTTTTAATTACCTTGATAGTGATATAAAAATGTTATGTGCAAAAAGGTTTGTAAAATGCAAACATTAAAAGGAATTTAAAGCAAGCAGTGGTTGCTTCCACTTGTAATCCTAGTTATTCAGGGGTCTGAGATCTGAGGATCTAGGTTCAAAGCTAGCCTGGTTAGGAAAGCCTGTGAGACTCTTATCTCTAGTTAACCAGGAAAAGTCCAGAAATAGAGGTGAGACTCAAAGAGTAGAGTGTCAGCCTTGAGTGGAAAAAGCTAAAGGCCGGTACCCAGACCCCAGTACTAGGGAAGAGGAGGAAGAAGAGTAGGGAGGGGGGAGAAGAAGAGGGAGGGGAGAGGGGGGAGGAGGGGAGGGCAGGAATGAATGTAGGAAGAGAATACTAATACTAGTGGTCATACTGTTCCTCACAAGGCTGACACTGGGTTTTCTTGATCAGGGAGCCCATAAAAGATGATTTTCATTTGGGACACCTCCACATCTGTTCTGGTAAAATGTCACTGAAACCCAGAAAACTTCGAATAACTTCTTTGGTTAGCTAGTTACACACTTTAAGAAGAATGTTGCAATAAATCAGAAATAAATGATTCATATAGTTCTACAAATGAAAATGATGATTTCCACATGAGGACAGACTTTAGTAACACTCTTAAAAAGATGGAGACAATTGAATGAAGAATGAGAGAAACTCATAAGGCTTGATGTTATAGACTCACTGGAGATAAAACCCGTCACCATTTGGAATACAGATTTCTGCCACTGTGTGTGTGTGTGTGTGTGTGTGTGTGTGTGTGTGTGTGTGTGTGCCACATGTGTGCCTCTGCTGAGAAGTGAGAAAGTGGTTTCTTCTCCATGGTTCTGAAGTGAGGCAAAAGTCATCAAATGTGACACCAGTGATGGAGGATTATGACAAGGCCTGAGGGGAGGTACATCAGTCCTGTCCTCATCCTTAGGCCAGAAGGGGGCAAAGCCACAACTTAGAAACCTTCCTGCTTGCTGTGAGAGGGGGGAATGAAACAAGACTGACAGTATTGTCTCAGCCAATAAGCAGTTACAATTGATTACAACAAGATTCCACTGTGATTCTTACTGCACTAATTCTATTGACTGTTCCTTTTTGAGGAAGAAATAGCAAAGCATACATTGTTTAAGAAAGTATTAGCAAAGTAAAAAAAAAAAGACAAAAAATAGACAGTTCCATTTGCTATTATCACAGTTCCTATACTGGAATGGGGTGAAGCCTTTGTACCCTGCCCAGTGGGTTGAGATACTATAGGACTATTTAGGAAATATTGTACTTGGTTCAGCAGCTTTGGAGGAGAGTTCTAACAAGCTAAATTTTCTCAGCATCCTGGTCCCTGTCTTCATACTAACTCAGTCTCATTCGTATCTTCCTTCTAAAAGGCCAGACTACCCGAGATAGTCTAAGACACTTAGATTAACCAATGTGATGTTTCCAAATATAGAGCAGAGAATTAGGGCATTGTGGTGGTGGTTATAAAATTAAATTTAATTTTAGAATAATTAGTGAAAAACAGTTGGCAAGAAAATGGGGAGCATTTTCAGATGCACTCCTATTGTTCCATTTGTTGTTACTAATTTTGAACTTAGGCAAATCAGATGTGACAAAAGTTGACTCACGGTTTCTTAATTATGTAAGCAATTTTGTCATGCAAGAATGGTGTTTCTGCATAACAAATCAAAGAAAGGATGGACAAATGTGATTGCATCAAACTGCAGAGCTTCTGTACAGCAAAAGACATAGCTTGCAAGATAAATAGAAAGCCCACAGATTGGGAGAAGATCCCCACTAGCCATACAACAGACAAAGGCCTCATATCTAAAGTATATGTAGAACTCAAAAAGTCAAGTTACTCCAAAACAAATCCTCAAAGAAACAACTGCCCCATTAATAAATGTGCTAAAGACCTAAAGAGAGACTTCTCTGAAGAGGAAACAAGAATGGCCAAGAGGCACATGAGGAAGTGCTCAACATCTCTAGCCATAAAAGAAATGCTCATCAAAATTGAGATTCCACCTAACCCCAGTAAGAATGTCCATTATCAAGAAAACTAATAACAACAGATGCTGGAGAGGATGTGGCCAAAAGGGAACCCTACTACACTGTCAGTAGGAGTGTAAACTTATTCAACCACTCTGGAAAGCAGTGTGGAGTTTCCTCAAAAGGCTAAACATAGAGCTCCCCTATGACCCAGCAGCCCCACTTTTGGGCATCTACCCAAAAGATTACAAGCAAGACCACACTAAAGCCACCAGCACAACTATGTTCTTCGCAGCACAATTTACCATCACTAAAATATGGAACCCACCCAGATGTCTCTCAGTAGATGAGTGGATCAAGAAAATGTTGTACATATACACAATGGAATTCTATGCCTCTATCAGAAATTATGACATTGCCCCATTCGTAAGGAAATGGAAAGGCTTGGAAATCATATTAAGTAAAGTGAGCCAAACCCAAAGAAATACAGACTCTATGGTTTCCCTTATACATAATAATTAGTACATGTCTAGGATGTCCTAGCAGAAGATCAAAATAGCTCAATAGCTATGTATATATGAACACATAAGATGATACTAAGAAAAACAAACTCCAAGTTATAGAAATAAGTGGCTTATCATTGTTGGTACTTTCAATGTGCCATGTGAAATTATGCCTTTTGCTTTTGTCTTTCTTCTCCAGGGTTTTGGCCCTGATGTTACTGTAACTGATTTTGGTACCCTGGGTATTGTATATACATTGATCGGAACTGGGGAAGGGAAAGGGAATATCAAAATGGTCAGACAAAGGGTAAAAGGTGAACCAATGCAACAGCAATACTTACAAGAAAATATGCTGTAAGCCTACTGTATAACTCAGTGCAGGGGAAGGAGGAGAGGGAGTTGGGGAGGAGGGAAGGTGGGAGAAAAAAGAGGGAGGAGGTAACAAGTTTGGTTTAAAAATGTACTCACTGCCTTATGTATGAAACTGTAACCCCTCTGTACATCACTTTGACAATCAATACATTAATTTAAAATTTTTTAAATAATTGTGTTTTTGATAAAATGTAACATACATTAAGTAGATGGAGGAAAATGAATGAAATGGAAGCAGAGTACATGCCAGGAGCAGAGGTTAACTAACACATGCTACATATTCTAGGAAATGCTTTTGAATGCTGGAACTGTCTGCCTTATGAATCATTTATTATTGTAAAACTATTTGGCATAATTGAGAAGAAATGTTGTTTGTGTGAGTTGTACATATTTGTAGCAATTTTAAGGGAAATTAACTGGGTTGAATATGAAAACAGGTCAGTCCAATTTAAAACATCCTGAAAACACTGGTACAAATCTTAACTATATTTTTAGCTATTGATATTTCTATGCATTCTTATTCATATATCATTCTGATTTCTTGAAAGAAAAATGAATGAATGAAATATAGTGGTTATGGGAATATATAAATTAAGTTTCTGATGCATATATAAGGTCATGCAAAGTGATAGTTATTATTTCTTAAATGGGTAAGGTTTGGAACAAATTGCAGCAACAGGAATGGGTAAGTTTCAAAATCTATGAATGATATTGGAAATGAACTATACAACTTAGGAAGGAGGAGGTTTGAGGGGGGAAAGCTAGGACTGTCAGTGTCCACACAGGTCAGTGTCCACACAGGACCATCAGGTGTCCACACAGGACCGTCAAATGTCCACACAGGACGTCAGTGTCCACACAGGACTGTCAGTGTCCACACAGGACATCAGTGTCCACACAGAACTGTCAGTGTCCACACAGAACTGTCAGGTGTCCACACAGGACATCAGTGTCCACACAGGACATCAGTGTCCACACAGGACCGTCAGTGTCCACACAGGACCATCAGTGTCCATACACATTGCTTGGGAAATAAGATTATTGCAGTGGGATGGTATCATAGAGCTTTTTCTTCTTGAACCATAATCTTCAATAATTAAATACCACACAACAACCATGGAAGAATAATTTTTTCCCTTTAGTTTATCTGTTGTCAGTTTTTTTTTTTTATTTTGCTACCCTGCGTCTTGTATATACATTTGTCTGATTTGGGGAAAGGAAATGGTGGGACAAAGGACAAAGTGTGAACCAATGAAACAGTGTTGCTCACAAGACACTATTTTGGAAATGAATTTTGCTATTTTTGGGGGGAGGGGACCTGAGGGGGGAAGGAAAGTAGGAAAAAATGAGGGATGGGGTAACACTGTCAAGAAATGTATTCATTACCTTACTTATATGACTGTAACCCCTCTGTACATCACCTTTACAAAAAAATAAAGACTTGGTAAGAGTTTTGGGGGGGTTGTTTGTTTGTTTTTGCTTTCTTGTTGTAGCTACAAGTTCCCATTTATAATGTAAGTAGGTAGGATTCATAGTTTGATGTGAAGATGTGGAATCTCCTCTGTAAGGGAATTATTCCTCAGGTAATAAAGTTCACCCAGAGAAACTGGACATTATCCACAATCTCTTCCAGCCCAGTTTGAAGGACTTCAATGACTGATCATCTTCTGGGATCCCATAAGCAAGCCTACTTCTTTTTGGAAACGCAGTTCCAGTAAACATCTATGCTGTGCTTTCTATGTTACATTCCTATCCAGTTTGTGGTCATGAACTCAATTTATACACAGGAAAAACTAATTCTTTTTGTATATTTTCCAGTAACGTTTCAATTTTATCTTTGTTTCTCTATAAGGGAAATAATTTATTATTTGTTTCCGGTTCATTTTAGATCACAAAAGAGACTTGTTGAAACCTAACTGTATATGTAGGACTATGTATATAAACAATGATGTCAGGGACATAAGAATAGAGCCGGAATCTGAGTAGGAGAGGCATACCATGTATTCAGGGATCTTGTGCCTGTCTTGATAGAAGAGTTCCTTCCACCATGAAGATCCTTCCTGCTTGCAAACTTTCAAGAGACTCGCCACTTACATTCTACGACCTGCACCTTCACCTTTGCAAGCACCGTGGTCCCTTGAGATCACTGGGTGCACACTTCCAAGGAGACCTTTTTGAGTAAACAAGAGATGACGCTCAGGGTGTGCAGAGCTGAGGATCCTACATTAGAACTTGGACTCATTTTTCTCCACAGCCAATCACTAAAGACAGGCAACTTTCAGTACACCTAAAGTTTTCACTTTATCACTTAAATTAAGCATATAAACTTACTTTGTGGGCACCATCTGTTATTGGAAGGCAGATTTTTTTTTTCAAAAATGAAGGGAAAAACTCAACACATCACAGAACAATTCAAGCACAAGTGAAAACAAGAGAGCTATAGGATGTGTATTAGGGAAATGAAAATAAAATAAAACTGCTAAAAGTAGAGTTTTCTTTTGAAGTGTGTGTGTGTGTGTGTGTGTGTGTGTGTGTGTGTGTGTAAGTACTGAGCTTTGAATCCAAAGACGTGCACCAAGACACATTCTGGTTCAACTTTTGCATAGCAAAGACTGAAAGAGAATCTTGAAATCAGCAAGAGAGTAGTCTTCATTATATAGGAAAGATGATAAATAAGATTGTCAGTAGCATTCTTATTGGAAATTCTAGAGGAGCAACAGCAGTGAGCTAATACTTTCAAACTGTTGAAAAGTAAAGCCTAAATTTCAAACCTGAAACCAATCCTTATTAAAAAAAAAATCAGAGCAGAGGATTATACTTCAATTACATATAATCTTCTCAGCAGACAACCCTCACACATCATCTCTGAGGCTGGAAAATTTTTAATTTCCTTTTCTTTGCATTGTATCTTCACTCTTGTCTCCTTTAAGAGCTTCGCTTCTGATTTTTCAAAAGGAGAAAAGTCATGAAGGAAATGTTTCAAAGAAAGTAAACTAGAGTATATAAATATCTTACAGATATATGCATATGTATTTTAACTTTACATAGTCATTTCAAATGTAGGCAACATAATCAGTAAATGTAAAATAAAAGGCAGCAAGGGAACTTTGTAAATAACAACACTTCTGATTTCTTTTAACTCCTGGATGAGCTTTTCATTGAGGGATGCGTGATTGCTTTACATACATTTTTATCTATTGGTTAAACAAATATGAGGTATGTATATATATACATATATGTGTATAT
This sequence comes from Perognathus longimembris pacificus, assembly GCF_023159225.1. Classification (NCBI taxonomy): domain Eukaryota; kingdom Metazoa; phylum Chordata; class Mammalia; order Rodentia; family Heteromyidae; genus Perognathus; species Perognathus longimembris. Next base: position 8,266,320 of record NC_063169.1, read on the forward strand.
ATACATGTATATATATGTATATATATATATATATTTGCCTAGTATACCTGTGTATTGAATTCGAATTCCCTAAAAGGAACTCCCAATGTGAGAAACTACTCAGCCTGGCTTATGAGGAATTTGAATCCAGAAAAATGTGAAGATCTCTCTAAACTAAAAAGAAGAAACTTCTTTTCTAGAAAAAAATTAAAGTTCTTTGATTCTAACTCAGTGGCAGTCACAACTATTACCATCAGAGGAACACGAGCACTGAGACAGATGGTAAAAACAGATGGTGATAGTTTTTCAGGAAACTGGAAAATAAATCCATTTCCTCAATGCAAAGGAAGCTGAACACCAAAGTTTGAAAACACATAAGACAAAAGATCTGTAACACATCATCTCTGGCATGTGTGGGGGTTGTGTTTTTTTTGTGTATGTAGTTTCAGAGTGATGACTCATGATTATTGAGTTGAGAATATTGAAAAAGAAACTGCAAATACAAAGGTAAAGGAATGGTAGAAAGAAACTAAAGACAAAAGCAAAGAAGGAACAGAAAACACTTTCTCTGTGTATTAATTTTAACATAAATTGGCTTTTCTGGGGAAATGAATATTTTCTAGTGATCAGTAAGGAACACTTTGGTGTGAAATGTTGTGCCTATAAAAATGAAGAATATGAGGCTGCACATAAGTTTCCTGGTTTATGAACTTTACCAAAAGTATTTTAAAAGAAAATGTCCAATTAGCAGCTTCTGTTGACCGGTCTATTTCCACCTGGATGCTGTAGCATTCTTTGGCCTTGAGCTCACATTCCTTCACTCCCACATTTCTGGAATGAATGAGCCACATCAGTTCAAACCTCATCAAGTCTAAATCTTTCACCTTTAAAAATAAAGTAGGACATAACTCTGAGTTCCTCATCATAAATCCAAAACTTCATTATTTCTGGCAGTCACAAACATTACTTTTAATTGCTTTGCTAGGAGCAATAGTCTCCAGTCATATGGATAAGCCAGCTGAATTATGCTGTTCCCATCAGTTTAAAAATGCTTATTTTCCATGTATCAAAAAGATGAGACCAGCAGGGTAGTAGTGGCTCATGTCTATAATCCTACTATTTCAGAGGCTGGGGTCTGAGGATCCTGGTTCAAAGCCAGCCTGAGAAAAATAGTCAGAAACTCTCCGATTAACCAGCAAATGCCAGGAGTGGAGTTGTGGCTCAAGTGGTACAATATCAGCCTTGAGGGAAAAAGCCCTGAGTTCAAGCCCCAGGTCCAGCAGAAAAATGAAAAATAATTAGACAAACTAAAGATTTATGTTAGTGAGGTTTTCACATTTACATCATTCTATATTCACCAAAAGAGATGAAAGATACATACACACACACACACACACATATATATAATATATATATGGGCAACTACGATATAGAAATATATTGTAAAGAATGAAATAGATTGTGCTATGCATATAAATAAGTAAGGTTAATTGTTAAGAATCTATACATTGAGCTGGGAATATGGCTTAGTGGTAAAGTGCTCGCCTCATATACATGAAGCCCTGGGTTCGATTCCTCAGCACCACATATATAAAAAAAGCCGGAAGTGGTGCTATGGCTCAAGTGGCAGAGTGCTAGCCTTGAGCAAAAAGAAGCCAGGGACAGTGCTCAGGCCATGAGTTCAAGGCTCAGGACTGGCAAAATAACAAAAACAAAGAATCTATACTTTGAGAGAAAGAACACAGTATTTAAACTTGGCAATGGGAGATATAAAATAAGCATAATTATAGCATACTTGAACCAATTTCAAGTTTCTTCAAATTTTAGGCTATTTGTGTTCTGTCCACCATAATTCTTGGGTAACTTGCATATTATATCAGATGTATATGTTAGCACTAATTTAATAAAGTTGAAGCAACTGTAAACATTTAAATGCTATTCTCTAGTTTCTCCATTTGGTGTTTTATACTCAGAGATGAAACAGATTTCTAATGACAACTGAGTTGGCATTGCACAGATACTTCCTCTCCAGGTAGAGATTTTATTTTTTTGAGAGCTGTGTGGCATTACCTTATTACCAATTATTTTCATTACAGTTTTAGAATAATTTGGATTTCTATTTAAACACATCTACCAGCCAGGTTTTTAAATGGAAATACAAATGCTTCTGAAATACCTGTTCTTTTAGTCAAGAGCTGACCAAATGGATAGGAGGATAGAAGATGTGTAATGAGAATAAATTCATGGAGAGCGAGGCTTGGGAATGGGGCCTTCATGCCCTTATGCTAGCTGACTAAAATGACTCAGCCCATCTCTCCTTTAGAGCCTTAGAGGTTGGCCCACTGATATCTGTGGGTGGGATCATTTCAGTAAGAAGTAAGCCAGACTACGGGGAGGGAAATGCAAGTGACCAATTTATTCTACTGTCATGACTCAAGGAGAATCGGACTTCTGATTGCAACTTGTTCGAAGTATCATTTCATTGTATTAACAGATTTGACATATTTTTTTTTTAAAGATATAGGATTGGTGAACTAAATGGGAGCTTTATTTCAAATTTACAAGTTGAATGGAAGCCAGGTTCTGGTGGCTCATACCTGTAATCCTAACTACTCAGGAGGCAGAGATCTGAGGATCCCAGTAGAGATTAACTGTGCAGATACACTCACATATAATAGTTTTATATGCGTCTAAATTAGAGTTGAATGCTGTGACTGATGGATTGATGTCTAATATATTTTTTAAGTCACAGCATTTTGCTTTCCTTTCTTCTCAGGGGAATTTAGAGGAAAAGCTACTTAACAGGCTTAGACTCCCGAGAGCAATGAACTAATGATCGAGTCATTAGTTCTAATGGCTTAGAACTAAAAATACAGTGCTCAGGCACAAATACAGTGCTCAGGCAAATACAGAGTCTTAGAGACATCAGTTTTCTTTAACACATAAATGTAATGGGGGTCAATTCATTTTATATGTATAATATCTAACATATAGATGTTAGATTCAATGTGTAGAATAAATGAGCAGATGATTTATTATGGCTTGAAGGCAAACAGGGGCAAAGATGGTTTGGGTTGAGATGAAGTAGATTTATAGATAAAATGGAAGCAGAGATATGGGTAAAATTTCAACTAAAGTATGAGATCCGCAAAAGCTAAGGACATCAGGACTAACAAGAAAGGGAGCCAGTCCTGCTGCTCACTCCTGTAATACTAGCTACAGGAGGCTAAGATCTGAGGATCTAAGTCCAAAGCCAGCCTGAGCAGAAAAACCTCTGAAATTCTTATCTCCAACTGACCAGTAAAAAGCTAAAAGTGAAGCTGTAACTCAAGTGACAGAGCACTAGCTCTGAGTAAAAAAGCTAAGGGACAAAACCCAGGCCCTGAGTTCAAGACCCAGAATCAACACGCATGCAGATATGCGCATGCGCGCGCGCACACACGAATAGTCAGTAGACTTCTACTTTTATTGTAATATTTTTGGAGGGGGTAAGTAGTTCGAGTCAGGGTCTTGCTATTTATTTCAGGTTGATCTCACCCTCGCGCCTCCCTCCTTCCTAAACTTCCACAGTTCTGGGAATACAGGACTGAGCCACCATGCTCAGGCTAATCAATTACTAAATATTACAGTGAGTCGACTATCTTACATTTGCCTCCTTACTGTAGACATGCTAATGTCTGATATTACCCTTGATAAACATATGAAATATACAAGATTATGTATGAAATATACAAGATTATGTTAAGCAATTAATCTACAGCTCAAGTGAGACATGTTAACGTGCAGTTTTACTTGTCACTAATAGCATCTATAAATTTTAGGTTATAAAAGTCATTATATACATATTATATATGTACACACTATATGCATCGTTTTGCATGCATTTTACTCACAGTCGAATGCTGTAACTGATGGATTGATGCCTATATAGCTTTCAAATATTTTTATTATATTTTATATTTCATGTAGCTGTACAAAGGAGTTACCATTCAATAAAGCAGTTTATGATTACAGTGTATCTTGATCAACATCATCTCTTTCAAAATTCTCACCCACCCCTCCTGACCCATCCCTTCCTTCATTTTTCTTAATTTTTAGGTTATACACGAAGGGTTGTTTTTGTCATTTAACAAGGCAGTTTAGGCATAGAATTCATCATGATCTGTGTTATCCCTTCAACATCTTCAAGGCCCTCTTACCTACCGCCCCCTTCCTTAGATTTCTCAGTCATGAGGACACATTATACTTAATGGTGAAGATCTAAAGCCATTTCCTCTAAAATTAGGAATGGCATGAGGATGTCCACTCTCTCCACTCCTCTTCTAATATAGCTAAAGTAATTATTGTGTGTGTGACCGTGATTGTGTGTGACTGTGATTGTGTGTGTATGTCTGTGTGAGAGTCCTGGGGCTGGAACTTGGGGCCTGGGTGCTGTCCCTGAGCCTTTTTGGTCAAAGCCAGTGCTCTACCACTTGAACCACAGCTACGGCTCTGGCTTATTTTGGTGCTTAATTCGGAGATAAGAATCTTACCGACTTTCCTGCCCAAACTGGTTTGAACAGATCTCAGCCTCCAGAGTAGCTAGGATTACAGGTATGAACCACCAAGCAGCTGGCTTAAGTAACTAAATTTTCTTTTTCTTTTTCTTTTCCTAAGGAGAGTCTAGAGAAAAATTAAAACATATGGAAAATCAATCAATTCATTCTTACAAGCATGGAATGTCTCAAGTGAAACTGACATTAGAAGTAGAGAATGTTACATTTTGCCACAATTTTTCCTGAGTTTAGAAAATCTAGCTTTAAATACTATTTAAATTTTTTATAAATTTGAAACAATATATCATATCTACTCCATGATAATGTGACAATCTTAGAAGCAATATATTTAAGATTTGAAAAAACAAACAAAAATAGGACTTTTTGCTTTTGTGTAGATTATAAAGTACTTGGTCACACCAAAACCAAGTTAATGAAATAATACTAATATTTTTATTAATCACAATTATGCTATAGCTATATCCCTTTCAGATATCTGGCCCTTAGGATACTGATTTTTTTTTTTTTTAGGATTATCCACATTTCCCATAGATATATTGTAGCAGATACCACATTTGACCAAATATCCTCAGTGGAGAGTCAGTATCCTAGAATTAAATTCATCATCATTATTAGTACATAAATTATGTAAATATTAATAAGGACTGAGACAAATTGGGGCTACACGGAGAGTCAATTTAGGTATTTTGCTGAATATGAATTTAGGCTATTAGCAGTTTTTCCAGCATATTTGTTATAGGAATATTTCTCTGTTTTGGATTTTGGCATTGTTAATAAAGAACTTTGGATCTGGTGTGTGAAGAACTGGAAATAAAATATTTGTCATCAAAAAGTACAGAAAAATAATTTAAGTTACAGAAAATGATTCTTAAAGTTCTGTGTGTTACAGAAAGTATTTCTTAAAGTGCTGGGGTTGTGCCTCATGAATCCTGTTATTTGTCTAGTTGCCCTGACATTACATTGGCTTTAATACTTAGTCTTTGACTCATAATGCTGTTACCAATATTATTGCTGAACACATTGATGTACAAATACATAATATGTTATTAACACTTCATGTATGCTGCTTTTTATAGAGAGGAGGGGCATGCCAGAATTCCCATGCTAGATGTATGTGGCAAAAAGAAGATTTAACAAGACTTTTTACTTGATATACACTGGATATATCCTTCTGATTTTTTTTTAATTTAAAGTAAATAACTTTGGGTACAAAAATTCATTTCTTTACATTTTGAGGTAGGCTGGGGTTATAGCTCAGTTGTAGATCACTTGCCTGATGTATACTGACACACTGGGTTCAGCCCTCAGAAATGCAATAAACATATAACCACATCCTGAGATAGGTACCTTCACTTAAATAATAAAGAACAATATGGGTGTAATATCTTCTAATGACCTTCAATGGAGAAAAAGTCAAATGACTATTGGTTTGACAGTAACATCATCAATAATTAAGGCCTATAGTTGACAAGCCCTTATTTAGACTTTAATAGGCCACCTGCTCTTACAAACTTATGAGGGAAGGTATTTCTCATTCAATGCACTAAATAAAAATTTAGATATATTATACCATGCACACCCCCTAATTGATACTGTTAACCAAAGAATGGAATCCACATCACTATATTGGAAATAATACAATCAGGAAGAAACCCTTCTGGGAAGTGAATCATTTTCTAGTACTTGCTTATAAAGAAATAAATGACATTATGCAATTTTCAGTTTGACAGTCCAACTTCATTCATTCATTTATTCATTCATTCTCTCAGTCAGTCAGTCACACAGTACTGGAGATTACACACAGACTAACGAGGCAGGATTCCACTTGAGCCATGCCTCCAGTTGCTTTCATAGTCAATTTGAATGTATCATGGTTTATTGAGGGTGATGTAGCAGCCTCTTGCTTTCTTCCCCCTTTAAAGCATGATTGTCAGAAAATGCTCTGTAGCTACTGAAATAAAGTTGCATGGGCTCCCACATCTCAAGTTTTAATTTCGTAGACACACGGCACAAGCTTCATGAGTAGGCTTCATTGCAACTTAACAAGAGAGGAAGTTTTCCTTTGCAAACTTCCTGCTCGATGTGAACTCTGCCTTCTTAAGTAGGAAATGATTAAAATTTCCATACTGATAAATTATGATTTACAGTCTAACAGAATAGTACCCAAGGCAATTAGAAATCATGTACTTTTGGTATGTGTTTTGTAATTATGCCACAAAATTAACAAAAGCCACGTCAGTGGTGAACTGGGAGTCTTTTTTTCACTGTACTTCTCTACATTTTATATTTTTTTCTGTAACAATGATGTGATAATATCAGGATAGAAATCCCATAACAAGCTGTGTTTAAGATGTAACAATTTCAAACTGAATGAAATAATCCATTATCATAGTGACTCAAAGTTCAAATTTAACTTAAATTAAGAATTTGAAAAATGTAAAAATGTGAGAAAAGGTCACATTTATTTTCCTACATTAATTTAATTGCTATTTAAAAATACTAATCTCAGCCAAAATGTATGCGTTAAGCATGTAATGAGATCCTTAACTATAATGCAGTAGTTGAGGGCTAGACCATTAACAAACCTCAAAGGAAAGGCTGTCTCCTTGGACATAGTGACTGGAAACACATTGCGTTCTGAGTCTTCAGTCACTGTTATTTCAGTGTCTGGATATTTTTTAAAAAGTCAAATACAAATGTTTTCCAATACCGTTGGGAATATGGTCCTCATATTTAAACAGAGAAATAGAGCAAAATGTATTTATATTATCAGAGAATAATTCATTAATTAGATGTATAATTTTGGAACACAGTTGATAAAACTTGATTAAAAACTCATAGTCAAACACTTACATGCAAAATAATTATAACCCATGGCATTAAAATAGTAAATTTAATAACCAACTGCTAAAACCCAGACTATGCTCTTAAAAATATTGTTTCAGACAAACTGTATCCCTTATTTAAAACTAGATTATTTTGTTAAAATGTAAATATGATCATTTTATAAGACAAATTCTTGCAATGAGAATATGATCATTTTATTATTTGTTCCACTGCCAATAAAGTCTGAAAGTGTTGGCACACTGAATTAAAAAATGATTATGAAACCAATATTATTATTAAAGTTATTTAGTTATTTACTTAGAGTTTTTCACTATGTAGCCCAGGTGGGTCTTGAATTGTTGATACTCTTTTCACACTCTCTTCTGTCTGGAAGCAAAACATGGTGCCTTTCATGTCTTACTACTATGACATCTTTCTGAAGGGGAAATAAGTTATCATTTCACACACACCCCACACAGCTAATGAAAGAACTTGGGAATTTCATGTCGTTTTTCTATTCCTCTAGCCAACTCTTAATCTGGAAGTTGTATTAGAGTACATAGAGTTTGAACATGTCGTCCATTCTGGGAACCGTATGTTCCACAAAAATTCTGAAAATTCCTTATTAAAGACAACAAAATGGCCACAGGAGGAATGAGTCAGGACATTTCCCATCCAACCCATAACATTACCCCATTATTAAACATTATTGAGAGAATATATATACATGTACATATATATACATATACATATATAAAGTTTAGGGGTACCTATTTTAAATAGCATTTTAATATTTATTAGGTATTTTATTATCTATAATACAAGTCTATACATTGTCTCAAATCACCTTGCACTTATAATAATGAAGTGATTACAATTTTCCTAAGGAGATAACAGTTGCAGTATTATTCATAAAAATAAATTACTGTGACAATCAATGAATAGCTGCCAAAGAGTTTCTTACTTGTCAAATGTTTTCATTTTTACTCAGTTGCATTTCACTCTGTGAAGAGAAATGTACTTATTGAATACTGTGCCGTCTGACCCTCAAGGTCATGGGCTTTCTTCTCGTTCTTGGTTACATCACAACCTGGCGATGTGTTAAGGATTTGGTTCTCCTTCATCCTCATAGGTGTGTCAAGGAAAATTCTCATGGAACCACAGATCTTTCTGCAAGAGGCTATTATGTAGAATATTTGTATGTGTGAGAAAACTCAGAATACCTACAGCTTTTATGGAGACGCCATGTCTACATCTTCTTTTTCTCTTATGATCCTTATACCATCAAATGCTGTCCTCTGAGAAACTATAGATCATGGTTTAATAAGCATCCTTATCACCTTCTTATCATATAAATATTCCTCTTGATTGGAAAAAATAACACATCTGTACAAACTTTTGTTTTAGACCAAACCCTTCCTCATGGTTGTAGAGAGATGGCACTAAATATAAAGTCATAGCTTTTTAAAGAAATCGACATAACCGCAGGAATATGTTTCGATGTGTTTATATGGTAACAGCACAATAAACACTTGAAAAGTTTTCTGGGAAGAACTGGGTGTGTTTGTGTGTGCACGTGCGTGCAGACACATGGGTATGTATGTGACCATCCATATTTTAACTTAATTTCTTCATAGTGTTCTGGCCTCAGCATTCTATGACTTCACGTTTTGGAATCTGTTGTGCAGTTGCTTGTGTTCTATGAAAATTCCACTACACAGAAAATGTTGAATCAATTAACATCAAATATACAATCAAATATAAACTGGTGACTCAGGTTGGTTCTGTTGTATCTGACCTAGAATTATAATTTTCTAGTTTGCAAATTACTTTTGAGTAGATAGAAGTTTAGTACATGTAATTTGGATAAATTTGATCTCATCTGAAAAATATTTTTTTCACAATATCCAAAGTTAGGGGAAAAGAGGAAGAGAAATCTCATGAGATATCATAATGCTCCATTTTCACAAACTTATAAAACACTGAAGAAGCTAAGAGCAAGCTGGGTGTTGGTGGCTCACACCTGTAATCCTAGCAACTCAGCAAGCTGAGAACCACAGCTCAGAGCCAGCCAGGGCAGAAAAGGCCACGAGACTCTTACTGCCAATTAACCATCAGAAAAAAGAAACAAATAAAATAAAACTGGAAGTGGCACTGCCGCACACATGGTAGAGTGCTAGTCTAGGACCCAAGTTGAAGCCCCAAGACCAACCAAAATAAAATAAATAAATTTAAAAAGAGCAGCACTAGTCTCCACTAGCTGCCACGGTCAAGAGAAGTCTATTCAAATGGATTATATCTGTTCTTTTAACTTATTTGCGTTCATACATTTGGCATTAGTATTTAGCTGCACCAGAATCTGTAGGACAAATATTCTCAAGCGTTGTGCAAGCCATTGAGTGTTACACACGGCCACAGCTGCGGTTCCCATTGCATGGGAACACTATGGCACCCACCTACGGGAACGAAATTCTTGGTCCTTGGGGGAAAGTCCTGTTAAATCTTCATCCTCGCAGGTCCTGAGTCCACGTCAGATTTCTACTAACAAAGAACCTGGGCTGGTGAGCACCGTGCCACCTACAAGGCAGGAAATACAAACGAAACCAAGCACGGGAAAGCTGTATTTAAGGTTAGTTTGTTCATAACTTCTGTAATGGAACAGAATAGACAAATTCCAGTTCCTGATATCTTTAAAAAATAAATGACAATAGATGAGAAAAATGCTACTGCTCATTTTATATAGAGACATGAGGTACCTTTATATGATAATCCTCTCAAAATTAAGTAACTTAAATCTTTTATTGAAAAAGCCATTGTTTGGTGGAATTTCATTGCTCTTATTTCTCTCTCTCTCCCCTTCATGTATTCCAGTAGTAAGGTGAGATCTCACTTAGCTTTATTGCTCAAGGCTGGTGCTCTACAATGTAAACCATATATATTTTTTTTTTAATTTTTTTTTTTGGCCAGTCCTGGGGCTTGGACTCAGGGCCTGAGCACTGTCCCTGGCTTCTTTTTGTTCAAGGCTAGCACTCTGCCACTTGGGCCACAGCGCCACTTCTGGCTGTTTTCTATATATGTGGTGCTGGGGAATTGAACCCAGGGCCTCATGTATATGAGGCAAGCACTCTTGCCACTAGGCCATATCCCCAGCCCTAAACCATATTTTTATCTCCTCTTGAACAGTTTGTTACTCACTCCATTCAGTCCCTTTGTTCTCAAATTTTATTTTTTTATAAACACATTACACTTATTTATGAACGTATAGTAAATATAAACTTTTAAAGGTAAAAAGTGAAACTAACATTTGAACATTAGGGCAGGTTCATGGTACAGAATAAAACAGGAACAATGGATAAAATGTTATAAACACACTGAATGTCTGGCTTTCTGAGTTTGCTTCATCATACCACAACCCTTCCTTATCAATAATAAAAATCCCATCAAAGTATGAAGTATAATAACTAACTTGGTACATGGAGTAGAAAAATGAAAATGGGTGGCCCATTAGAACTGTATAAGCTCTTCTGACTTTAGAGTGAATTTTCTGTTGTTCACTTCTAGCCTCTTAAGCTAACCAAATAAAAGATGAAAGAAAATAACTTCCCTTAAGATAATCATAGTTTCGTATGAAACTGAAAATAACAAAACTGGCCAGATCAGGGATTATATAGCCTTTTTTCTTTTAATCATTTCCTCAAGTTGAAGTGATGCTGTGTTAAATTTTCACCTGCAAGAGCAGTACTTTTCTAACTACACCCTTCAAATGACTGTAAATTTTCAGTGGCAATAATAAAACATTTCTCTTAGAAACAGTAACATTCCAAGAAACTTAGCAAACAAGCTGCTGGCTAGCAGGTGTCCAAAGCCGGGAAGGCAGCTGGCTTCAAATTTATTCATGGATAAGAACTGATTAATATTCTTAAGAAAATGTTATTGCCCAGGGCCCTTCTTAGAGACTGTGACTCGAGATTCTGAAGCAGCTGTCTAGAATTGAACACGCAATCTCCAACAAGCGCCAGGAAACAATGGCCTATGAATGTGGACAAAACCAACCCAGTAGGCAAGAAACACCAATGGACAAAATCCATCCAGTCGTCCGTCTTTGAAAAGCCTCCGCGCAATGCCCTTCACGTTTCTAATGAAGACATGGAGAACCAAGCAATTGAAAAGAGTAAATCCCAAGTGCGCGTGTCTATGATTTCTCTGAAATAAAGGCCTTGACTGAGCCACGAAGGATGCTAGCAAGGAAAGGGCTACCAGCCACGAGATGAATGGCGTCGGGGAACGTGTCCACTAGACCTGAGAGCAGAAAGCATTTTTATGGGGAAGGAAAGCATCAATTGTTTATGTTGACCTTGCATTGGCTACAGATAAGAGGGGTGGGGCAATGTGAACCTGGAAAACTGCTGGAGTGGAAGCAAGGGCGGAGGGAAACCTTTCCCACCCGCTGACCTCAGCGTTGATACATAAACAAGGGGAAGAGGGGCCTGAAGATGAGCCCCTGTCTAGCTCAAGTCAGGGGGTGCAACCTGGAAGGGTTTGATTACTATTATTGTTTTCATGTGTTAATGCAGGTATCTCCACGACCTCTTCTAAATTTCTGTCCTCTAGACTTTGTATATAAATTTAGAATAATTCCAAATATTTCTTTTCTTTTCTTTTTTTTTTTTTTTTTTTTTGCCAGTCCTGGGCCTTGGACTCAGGGCCTGAGCACTGTCCCTGGCTTCTTTTTGCTCAAGGCTAGCACTCTGCCACTTGAGCCACAGCGCCACTTCTGGCCGTTTTCTGTATATGTGGTGCTGGGGAATCGAACCCAGGGCCTCATGTATACGAGGCAAGCTCTCTTGCCACTAGGCCATATCCCCAGCCCCCTCCAAATATTTCTTACACCAGAAGAAAGGGAGGAAGCTGTGTGTTAGGGGGAGTTTTATATTTTATTGGAAGTGGATTAATACTTGGAGCTTGAATTCTGCGTGGATAGATACATGTCCTGAAGAAAAATTAATAGTATGTCATTACTCTAAGATATACAGATTCAAATTAAAATGATTATGTCAATACTAGTCAATACTAAGAAACAATACTAGTATTTCATTGCGAGTCATGTGTGATTTTTTTTCACATTTCGTGTTTATGCATAATCTTTAGAGGATATAAAATTCAGAATGAGTTCTAGGTTAGTACTAAAATAGAACTGTATTTAATTTAAGACTAGTATGTAAAGTTTTTAAAACTATTTCCTAGGAAATTATATACATGTGTAAGTCTGAGCCTACGAAAGATAATGAATGCTTTATTTGAGGCTCTGATATTAAAATTTATTCTTTAAGAAGCAATCCTTTGCCTTTGATCATGAGCGTCTTATAGCATTGATAACTAGATGAAGCAAAGGGAACTCTAAACAGATTAACAATTTTTAGTTTTAGAAAGTTAACATTTTCTATGGCAACCATAATGTATTGTGATGACTTAACCATGAAGGCAAATGTGAGAATTCAGAGAATAATTCATGCCGTCTGACCTCAAGTCCACGCATTAATTCCATTAGACACAGACTTTAAGCTTTCAATGGAAAATCCATTTAAGAGTAAACTGAATGGCACTGACCACGAATAGTAACAAGGTCTCTAAACGACCATATGGTAAACTGTAGCATTTGTTATTTTAAAAGTTAATTTGTTTTGCCAGAAAAAGAATATAAATAATGCATAATGTAAAACTTACTTGCATACCTCTCCGCATTGCTAAGCAGACACATTCCAAGAGATTTTTTAACTATCACATCATATCTGGCTGGCCTTGAGTTTAATACGTTTGAATGGAAAACCTCTGGAACTAAGAATATGGTGGTTTAAGTTAAGAAAATGCAGTGATTTCTCATTCTAGGAAAATTATTAATGAATGTCATAGCTCATGGCTGGGGTTTTTTTTCTAGAGAAGTTTATGAGTATTTAAGATGATGACTTTCATATTATAAACTTTCAAATTTGCAAGGGCTTGATGGATGTTTGCTGGAAGAATTGATTCATTTTCTCTGGGTACAAAAACATCAAAATAAATATTACTAATGAGACAGTATGTGCAAAGCATAGATAGAGCATTGAAACATCATCATTCAAGGATGACGTTAGTGTCTTCTTTATGACATTTCTCTCAGTGCTACAGGTAAACATGAACTTGTTTTCCCCCAACAAGTCGAGATTTTTACCTTGTGGCTTTGTACTCCAGTGAATAAAGTTCTAAGCAAAGAGACTTGCATTAACCTGAAATGACCTTCAGGTACTGAGATTTGTGGTTTAATGCTTATTACAGTCCCCCTTGATTCTTTTTCTTCCCTAGTTCACTAAAAAACTTGTGTGTGTGTGCGTGTGTGTGCTCACACGCACACCTATACCTGGTCCTTGCTTGAAATATAACTCTAGTATGTGGTTTTGCTGGTTAACAGAAGAAAGAGTGAATTTCTCTGCCTGGGCTAGTTTCAAACCACAATCCGCCCGGACCTCCTGAGTAGCTAGATGTAACCCACCAGCACCTGAATTAGAGCAATGATTTCTTTTAATAAAGACAATGCATGTATATTACAAAAACTTCAACCAGTGCAGAAAAAAAGAGGGAACATTAAAATTATACCATCTTGAAAGGTTTTAGCAGCATTCGATGAATATGTACAAATAGTTATGCATCTATATTCATATTGACAGAATGATGAATATGTAAGAACTGTATTTCACCATTCATGTCAATTGAAAAATATGAAGTGCCATATTCGTGTCTATAAATATTATATGAAGGAATTAAAGTAATAGTAGACCTTTAGGAAAACGTTTCTGAACTTGAAAAGACCCTCAAAATATAAGTAAACTATAAAAGACATAAAAATTAGAGCCATATTTTTCTGTGAATATGCTGATTCAACAGCTTGAACTTGGCCTTTTTCTTTCTTGTCTTTTTTGCTCAAGACTAGTGATCTACTACTTGAAGTAATTGGGAATAAGAGTCTCTTACATTTATCATTTATCTTTTGGGGCTGGCTTTGAACCATAAACCTCAGATGTCAGCCTCCTGAGTAGCTGATTGCAGGCATGAGCCACCAGTACTCAGCTAGAGCTGTATTTTAAAATTTTACATTTTCCCTTGTGTGTGAGTGAATGAGAGAGAGAGAGAGAGAGAGAGAGAGAGAGAGAGAGAGAGAGAGAGAGAGAGAGTGCCAGTCCTAAGCCTTGAACTCAGAGCCTGGGACTGGTCCCTGAACATTTTCGCTTAAGACTAGTACTCTATCATTTGAGCTACAGTGCCACTTCTGCTTTTTGGTGGCTAAATGAAGGTAAGAGTCTCACAGACATTTCTGCCCAGTCTGCCTTTGAATGGGAAGCCTCAGATCTTAGCATCTTAAGTAACTAGGATTACAGGTGTGAGCCACAATGCCGAGCTTGTTTCCCTCTTTCTTTCTTTCTTTCTTTCTTTTTTTCTTTCTTTCTTTTCTTTCTTTCTTTCTTTCTTTCTTTCTTTCTTTCTTTCTTTCTTTCTTTCTTTCTTTCTTTCTTTCTTTCTTTCTTTCTGCCAGTTCCTGGGATTTGAACTCAAGTCCTGGGCTCTGTACCTGAGCTCATTTTGCTCAAGACTAGTGCTCTACCACTTGAGCCACAGCTTCACTTCTGGGTTTCTGATGCTTAAGTGAAGGTAAGAGTCTCATGGACTTTCTTGCCTGGGCTGGCTTCAAACCCCAATCCTCAAATCTCAGTGTCCTGAGTGAGTAGGATTACAGTCATGAGCTGCTAGTCCCTGACGGTTTGCTTTTTTATAAAATATAGTAGCAACAGACCACTAGTTGCCAATATGAGGAAGTTAGCGCTTTCCCACTGTGATCTTCCCTCATATCCTAAATCTAAATTATGTTGTTTAGATTTTTTTTAATTTGACAAAGGTCATAATTAAGCTTACATTCTATTATGAATTGATGATTTCCACTGCATGAGGTCTTTCTTTGGCTTTTCCATTTTTGATAATAGGCTGAAGGGTGTATGTGTGTGTGGGGGGGGGGGTTAGGTCTGCACATGAGAACAGCCCCTCCCCCTTCTTCTTCACCTGCCTGACACCAGTAATCACCTGACTGTGAGTCAGCAAAGGACCCCACTCTGAGGTCACTTCCTCATCTGCTGAGGTCATTTCCTGAACCCCCCTGGCCAAGCCTTCCTGGAACAGTGAGAGGTTCCCCAGGCTCTGAGGTCACTTCCCTATCCACGGTGGTCCCGCCTCCTGCCTGTCCCTATATAATCCAGCTCAACAGGAGTCCTCTCTCTCTTTCTCTCTTCTTCCTTCCCCTCTGTCTCCCTGTGTTTCCGTCTTGTGTGGGCCAGCAGTTTGCTCTCCCTGCAATGAACTCTTCTCTGCTTGAACCATGTGGTGGGTTTCCTTTTCAGCAAACCTTATGTGTGTGTATATGTTAGTAGGGGGGCTTAAACTCCGGGCCTCTCACTCACTTGGGCTTTTCACTTCAGGCTGCCACACTACCATTTGAGCCACATCTCCATTTCCAGGTTTTGCTGGTTAATTCGAGAGAGGAGTCTCTCAGACCTTTTTTTCCCCAGCTGGCTTCAAACTGCGATTTTCCTATCTCAGCTTCTTGAGTAGCTAAGATTATAGATGTGTCACCAGAACCCGATTAAATGACCTTTTCACAGACTACACTTTACTATCTTCTGCTGAGGGTTTCAGTAGTTCATAAGCACTTGTAAGCATGAGAAAATTCACCTATAACCAGAGTTTTTAGACCCCAGCCCCTAATTCCACAAATCTCACATATCAGTTCCAGTTACTCACCCCACACACCAAATGAAGAGATAGCATGAAGAGCAGAGAACGGAGCCATTATGCAGCAACCATGGGAACAGAGCACTTTAGCCATGGTCTGCTCTCACCTGTGTTCATATACAGTTGCCTTAGATTAAATAGAGATAACTGGGGTAGGTAGAGAGGAAGGTGTGAGTAGCTGAACCAGCCCCAAGGCACAGACACATTCAAAGGTGGCTCAGGTGTTTTGAGGTCCATTGTCTCTGGGTTGGTCAGGCAGAGACTTGCTTCAATAAATGGAATTGATGCCTAATAGGTGGTCTCCCAGTTCCTGCATTCCAGGACGGCAGTAATAAATCTTTTGAAGTAAATCTTTAGGAAAAAAAGCTTGCTCTCTAAGTGTCTTCTTTTGGAAGCCTTTCTCTTTCCTTGAACCCTCTTTTTCAAAACCTTACCCCCAATACCTTCCTGTATGTTTCTTGCTTCTTTTTGTTCATTCTTTTTTATTTCATTTTGAGATATTTTTCACAAAATGATGTTACTTTTCCTAATAAAATAAAATATTCTTAGTAACCGCATATACATTTTTGACAGTACTGAAGTTTGAGGTCAGGGCTTTATGCCTTCTGGGCAGATATTCTACTTGAAAAAGAGGCACGCTTCTAGCCTACTTTCTTCTGATTCTCTTCCTTCCTTCCTTCCATCCATCCTCCCTTCCTCCCTTCTTTTCTCTCTCCTTTCTTCCTTTCCTCCCTCCCTTCTTCCTTCCCTCCCTCCCTCCCTCTCTCCCTTCCTTCTTTCCTTCCTCCTCCCTCCCTCCCTCCCTTCCTTCCTTCCTTCCTTCCATCCTCCCTTCCTCCCTTCTTTTCTCTCTCCTTTCTTCCTTTCTTCTGCCTCTCCTCCCTCCCTCCCTCCCTCCCTCCCTCCCTCCCTCCCTCCCTCCCTCCTCCCTTCCTTCCTCCCTCCCTCCCTCTTTTCTTCCTTTCCTTCTCTTCCTTTTTGGCTGATACTGGAGGTTGACCTCAGGGTCTCTCACCCTTGCTTAGCTTATTTGCTCAAAGCTGACACTCTACCACTTGAGCCACACCTTCACTTCTGGCTTTTTGGGGGTTAATTGAAGATACAAGACTTATGGACTTGTCTGCCTAGGCTGTCTCCAAATCATGAACCTCAGATCTCAGCAACCTGAATAGGTAGGATGACAGGTTGAGCCATCAGCTCCTAGCTATCTTCTGCTTATTTTTTGAGTAGGGTCTCACATTTTGCTTCCTATTATAGCTGGGATAACAGGTGCTAGCCTTCTGCCTTTCCGTGGTTTATATCATAATGGAGCTGGGAATATGGCCTAGTGGCAAGAGTGCTTGCCTCGTATACATGAGGCCCTGGGTTCGATTCCTCAGCACCACATATACAGAAAATGGCCAGAAGTGGCGCTGTGGCTCAAGTGGCAGAGTGCTAGCCTTGAGCAAAAAAAGAAGCCAGGGACAGTGCTCAGGCCCTGAGTCCAAGGCCCAGGACTGGCCAAAAAATAAATAAATAAATAAAAAATAATAATGGAGACCTGGAAGAAGGCAACGTCTACCTATTTCCAAAAACAATTTCCAAAACCACATCTGTTAATGGACTCATATATTAAAAAATAAAGTTAGATCCAAATGGCATGTATAACAGAATGAAACAGAATAAGATTGCTTGTCTAAACAGACAATTTTAATATCCTTTTTGCAAGTCCAAATGAGGCAATGACATTGCTCTTTGCTTTCCACCCTCAAGTTTAAGATGACCTTTCACTTTTTAGTCAGAGCCTGAGAGTGAGACTTGGTGGGGATAATAACTTGGAAAGCCGTTTTATTTAGAAGTTAGCAGTGGAGAGAGAATGACAGCAAGGATGTAAGTCACAATAGCTCCTTTACATTCATTTCACAATTAAGAATCATACACACACAGAGAGAGACAAAATAATTTATATTAGGCATTAGATTGAAGTATGCATGAGCTTAAGACAACGCAAAATTTCAGCCCAGCGGCCACAGATCCATTGGCCAGTTCTTATAAGAGAATTAGGGGCAAATTGAATTGAGCCCAGTGCTCTTTGCTTCAATCTCATTTCATGAGGCTTTATCTTGGCAGTTGACATCAGAATTGATCTTTAAACAGGATCACCTCCATCAAACAAATCATCATACGGAATGCTAGGTATGTACGAGAGTGGCAAACAAAAATAATGATATTAATTCAGGGTGTATTCTTAAGCAAATCATCCCGAAACAATTTAGTAGAAAAAGCAACCAATCAGGGAATTGTGGTCCATATCGCTTGCAAATGGCAGGAAAAGCCAAACCTGGCCTGACAACCAAGTAGAAGCAGTGAGCTATACAAGCATAAGGATGTAAGTAGGATGAAAGAATCAGGAAATAAGGATAGGAATAATTAAATCTTCAGCATTATGACCTCCCAGAAACAGAAAGGAGATGTAGCCATGCGAAATGCCTCCAGTTCTCACCACGTAATCCAAGGCCAAGCTCAGTCACAAGGAAGATGGCGGAAGAAGGCTGGCACAGCAGACACGGGCTTCTTCCGCATGGCATGTCCGGACCACATGTGATCCTTCTCTGCCATAGTTCTCTTCTAATAAGCCTTCCTATCACCTTTACTCGTGCTTATGTCTTGCCTAAATTCTTCTCTTGCCCTATGCAAAGCAGGGGTTGTCCGGCTGCCCAAAACATTCTGGTAACATTTGGTGTATGCCCACAAAGACATTGAATTTGTAGGTGAATAAAACAAATTGGGCAACTTGATGAATGATTCAAGGAGGTGAACAGTGAACAAATGGAAGTGATCATCGGTGCTACAGCATTTAACATGGAACCAAGTGATGCGTGTAATAACCTACAACACAAAATCATCCAGTCCAAAGTGCTGATGAGCAAAAAGTTAGGTGCAAAAGCCACTAAGGCGGGGTGGGGCCGTTCAAGAAACGTTACCTACGCAATGGTGAAATTCTCATTTCGAGCAATTTTCTGCTGGGAACAGGTCTTGCCAAAACTTACCACTGTCAAATCAATTGCAATGCAAGTGCACGCCTGGAAAAGCAGGTGTGAGAACAGCATCATCTGCACCAGCTCATACCACAGACCTCGCCAAAGGGAGGCCCTTCCAGCCTTCTCCCGAGGGACAGTTAATTACATGGTGGGCTAACTTTTTAATTAAATATGGACCATGAATAATATCTAAGAAGCCTTTGGCAGAAAAGGTTTCCCCATCCCTGTCATTTTAGAAGATGAAAGTATGTCACAACGTTTCACAGAGAAATAACATTCTCCAAATTAATACACATGAATGGTATTTATGTATGTGGTATTTTTACTAATATAGGAAGCTAGAAGCAAAGCTACATATAGTTTTTTGTCACTAGTGGAAAAATAGGAACATTTGAAAAAAATCAAAGAAGAATAATATAAGAGATTCTAACATAGTACATATTTCAGTTATGGATGTACACCCAACTATACACCTAACAATACATATAACAATATGCATATGCATACATACTAATAGGAAAATATGTTTTCTTATGATATGTGACCTATAATTATTATGAATACTGGAGGCTCATGGCTGGGCACTTACCAGCTCATAACTATAATCCTAGCTACTCAGGAGACTGAGATATGAGGATCAAGATTGAAACCAGCCTGGGCAGTGAAGTCTGTGAGACTCTTATCTCCAATTAACCACCATAAAACCAGAAGTGGTGCTGTGGCTCAGAGTGGTAGAATGTTAGCCTTAAGCAAAAAGAGCTCAAGGTTAACACCTAGGCTCTAAGTTCAAGCCCCAGGACTGAAAAACAAAAGTAAAGAAAGCACCTAGATGGAGCTACAATTTTAGTAATGACAAATGGGCAGAAGTGAGATTTTGTGTTCACGGAATGAATTCTGCAGCATTATATCTTCTTAATAGAGAGCTAAAAGACAAAGACCAAAAGAATAGTTCCTCTAGTTTTGAGTAATCGTAGGCTAAAATGTTTAGCGTGTACCATTCTTAATTTATCTGAGCAAACGCTACACAGACAGAGTTAAGAGGACAAATAGTTCTATAAAAACTTCATATAAAGGCTTTAAAAAAAAGACATCCACCTTTCAATTATTTTGGGTGTTTTAAAATGTCGATATTCCTCCAAATAATATGCAAACAGTTCTAGTTTTCCAATGACTAGTTTTGAAGTCTTCATTAAGTTTTCTCTTTGGGCAGACAAGATTTATAAAAGCAACTCCACTACATGATGGTTCTTTTCCCTTTGCAGTATAGAGATACCACATTTGAACACCAATTATGTAGACCACATAAATATTACTTACTAATTACTATAACGGGTACTTCAAAGTTGCTTTTACTCTGTCCGTGAATCAAGTAGTACTTAGCAATTAATAGGTACTTCAAAACTTCTTTTACCAGGTCCATGAATTAACTAAAAACAAATGAAAAACTTGGCATCCTTTGCCTCTATTTTAGATGTGTGTCTATTCCAAGCAATTCTCTCCAAAGCCCTTTGTAATCACCTTGGAATCCGAGAAGCACAAGAACTATCACTTGTCAATGACATCATTATGAGGTCCAAAACGACCCCTAGTGAGTAGCAGGGCCTCCTCAGGGCGGACCACCCAGCAGGCACTGATGACTTGTTTATCCTGACCAGTGAGGACAGCAATAACAACTCTTCTAGAACCTTTCCCCAAACATGGATTGAGATCATGGCTAACCAGGCCTGACCTGTGACCAGAACTCCTTTAACTCTATGCATTACGTCTTCTCCTTTCCCCAGTCCAGACCTCATTCAAGCCAAGGCAGATGTCTGCATCAGTGGACGAGGTCTGAGGACGTACTTCAGTGCTGTTTACCTGTGGCTGCCATGTGCCGTCTCTTTCTCTTCTCTCCACCATTACTTAGGGTAAGTGATGAGACTCGACACATGAGTTGGGACTGGGGTCTAAACCTTCTGGCTTGACTACTATTTTGTCCCAAGAATATACAATATTTACATTCCCTTCATGTCTCTGGTATAGGAAGGACCCATTTCCTTCTGGGAAATTTGATATTATTGACTCTTAGCCTTCTTGTCACACTTCCTGTTAGTTGGATTTGGGATTGCCTGGATTGATCATGACTCTTTACCCATTTTTCTGTCATCGAATCCCTTTTGGCAATGTGTCAAGTGCCAGTGGCTCATGCTTATAATCCTAGTGGCTCACAAGGCTGAGATCTGAAGATCATGATAGAAAGCCAGCCCAGGCAACAAAGTCTGAGAGACTTTTTTTTTTTTTTGCCAGTCCTGGGGCTTGAACTCAGGGCCTGAGCACTGCCCCTGGCTTCTTTTTGCTCAAGGCTAGCACTCTGCCACTTGAGCCACAGCGCCACTTCTGGTTGTTTTCTGTATATGTGGTGCTGGGGAATTGAACCCAGGGCCTCATGTATACGAGGCAAGCACTCTTGCCACTATGCCATATCCCCAGCCCCTCTGAGAGGCTCTTATCTTTAATTAATTCCCCCCAAAAGTTGGAAGTGGAACTGTGGCTCAAGTAGTAAAGTATTAGAGTACTATTTTAAGCCTTAGGACTAGCGTGTACACACACACACATACACAGTAATTTTACTTTTCGTCTTAAATTTCTTTCTTTTATCTTTCTTCCCCTTTTTAGGCTGTAAAATTGTTCTTGGGTTTTGAAGAGCAGGTCAAATATTCTGATAGTCTTCTAATCCCAGTTGAGTTCAAATATCAAAGTAACTCCCACGAGCTAAGAGAATTCAATATTGTTTCAAGCCACTCACTGAATCCTCAAAACTAGATGAAAACAATTAGGATGGACATAAAATGGATATGAAAATAACTTTTTGCTTACAACTTAGGAAATATGTTATCATTACAATCTTTGATCTCTGCAATGCTGGATGCATGAATACTACAACTTTAAAATGTAGAAACAATTTTCAAAAACTTAAGGACAAATAAATTGCAAGTAACATACACAAAGATTTAGACTGTTCAGAAATTTCCTGTCTTTCTGTTAATAGTATCCTATGACTACTATTGTCAAATTATATACTGACTTACTCTAGATATATACAAAAACACACACGCATGATAAAATAGCAAATGAGTAATAATGAAACTCAATTTATCATAAAATAGTAATGTATTATTAATAGTTCTACAGTCATACAAAACAAGTAGATGGTCCCAGGAAGAAATACTAAAATAACAATGCATATTGCATTAGTCCTACTTTTCTTTTTTAGTGCCAGTCCTTGGGCTTGAGCTCAGGGCCTGGGCACTGCCCAGAGCTTCTTTTGCTCAAGACTAGCACTCTACCACTTGAGCCACAGTTCTACTTCCAGACTTTTGGTAGTTTAGTGGAGATAAGAGTCTCACAGACTTTCCTGCCCAGGCTGGCTTTGAACCACCATCCTCAGATATCAGTCTCCTGAGTAGCTAGGATTACAGGTATGAGTCAGCAGAGCCTGGGTAGTCCCATATTTTAAATCTTCATTTTTTTTTCTTATTCCTTTTCTCCTTTTTTCCCTAAATAACATTGCCTTTCTGTTTCAAAGATGCAGCATTGCCTTTTCTCTTTAGGGATTTTCCCCGCTCTGGTCCTTAATTTTGTGTCTTGTTTATTACATTGGTTTTTCTCCTGCAGTTGTTTTAGCTTCATTCTTCCATGTTGGAGACATTCCATAAGTGCCTGGTGGTCTTTGGCATGCTAAAAGCTAAGATGAGCAATAAAGATTGAATGTTGTGTCATGTTTTCTTCTTCTTTTGTCTCTCCATGTTCACAAAGTGTAGTTCAGATTTACAAAGCCCATTAAGTAAATAGCTTGCACACCTGTTTCTAATCCCTCTTCTTATGAAGTGATTTATATGAGGATAATAGGCTAAGAAGTCTTTTACTATTTCAAAATAAAAATTGTGGGCTGGGGGTATGGCCTAGTGGCAGGAGTGCCTGCCTCGGATACACGAGGCCCTAGGTTCGATTCCCCAGCACCACATATACAGAAAACGGCCAGAAGCGGCGCTGTGGCTCAAGTGGCGGAGTGCTAGCCTTGAGCGGGAAGAAGCCAGGGACAGTGCTCAGGCCCGGAGTTCAAGGCCCAGGACTGGCCAAAAAATAAATAAATAAATAAAAATTGTGAATATTATAGTTAAAGCACATAAATGTACAAATTTCTACTTTTCTGTTTGTCCCCTAAAGGCCTAGAGTCCCTTTTACCTTTCTTTCTTTCTTTCTTTCTTTCTTTCTTTCTTTCTATCCTTTCTTTTTTTTTTTTTTTTTTGGTGTGCCAGTACTAAGCTTGAACTCAGATTCTGGGTACTGTCTCTTAGCTTTTTCCACTCAAGGCTAGTGCTCTACCACTGAGCAACACTTCCACCACTTTGGTCTTTAATGCTAGTTAATTAGACATAAGAATCTACAAACTTTTCTAACTTAGCTGGCTTTGAACCATTATCTTCAGATTTCAGGCTTCTAAATAGCTAGGATTGCAGGCTTGACTACCACCACCTATACTTTTCTTGCTTTTGTTTAATTGGTTTAGAATCAAATACAGAATTACACATTCCTATTGGCAGAGCTGGGAATCCAACCAATGGTCTTCTGTATGTTAGGTGCTCTGCAACTAATCCATACCCCCAACCCCTGAATTCAGTTATTTATTTTATCAAAACCTTTCTGAACTTGATACTCCTAATTACTTTTCTCTTCTGCATGGATTTCTTGGGTTAAATGCTAATCTTACTTATCTTACAGTTACTATCCGGCTACCCAATTTATTTTATGTTATTGTCAGGGCCTGGGCACTGTCCCTGAGCCTCTTTGTGCTCAAGGATAGCTCTCTACCAATCAAGCCACAGTGCGATTTTTGCCTTTTGAGTGGTTAATTTAAGATAAGAGCCTCATGGAGACTTGAATTCGAGGCCTGGATGCTGTTCCCTGAGCTCTTTTTCCCAAGGCTAGTACTCTACCAGATTCACAGCTCCACTTCTGGTTTTGGGGAGTTAATTGGAGATGTTCATCTCACAGAATTTCCTGTCTGGGCTGGCTTTGAACTGCAATCTTCAGACTTCAGCCTCCTGAGTAGCTAGGATATCGGGCGTGAGCTGCCAGCACCTGGCTTATAGCAAGTTTTGATATGCTTTCATTAAGTGGTAGAGACTCCAGTGTTCTTCTTTAAAGATCACTGGGCACTTTCACACAACAGTGGTTGTTTCTACACCTGTGTCATGGGCATACGTTACCTTGCCACCTGTCTCTCCTGCTGAAAGCTTCACGAATGTCTTGGCTCCAATTTGTAGTGTGACTTTGGAGGAGCTCTGGCTGTGGACAGGACATCGAATCTTTTCTTTGTTTGGTATATTTGTCATTCTAGCATTGATGGTTTTTTTCACAGCTATAGACATAACCATTCTGATCAGGTAAAGTAAGGTCAAAGACTTTAGTTTGGAATTCTCTGGAGAAAGAAAGGTTTATACTATGATCTGAGTGTCCAAACACCTGGTTGACGTCATGTTGAGACTTAATCCCTCAAGCCAAAAGTTGACAATATTCGTGGTGAGGCTTTGAGTAGATCACTGGGATTGATGAAGTCATAAGAGTGAGGCACTCGTGATTTTATTAGTGACCTTATAAGAATTTAAAGAGAGATGGATGCAAGGAAGTTTACTTCTCAATCTGATGCTCTGAGCTCTGAGGGACTCCTAAGGAGTTCACCAACAAGAAGCCCCCCACCAGATGGAGAATAGGTGCCAGAGCTATGTCCCTGGACAACCCAACCACAAGAATGCTGAGCTGGACTCTCTATTCCTTATAAATGATCCAATCTGTGGTATTTACCTATAGAATAAAAAAAAAAAAAAACAACCTGAACTGAGAAGGTTCTCTTCTTTCTCTGCACTTGAACTTAAGAGAATGCCAAGCCAGAGTCGCGGTATCCCTCTTACTGCATTGGGAAAACTTGAGAATATGCCAATATAAGAGAAATTTTGGTGAAATATGGAGAGAAGAGTCTATTCTTATTGTTACTATTATTTTTCTTGTACTGATACTTACTGGGGCTTGAACTCAGGGCCAGAGCACAGTCTCTTAGCTTTATTGCTCAAAGGCTAATACTCTACCACTTGAGCCACAGCTCCACTTCCAGCCTTTTTGTTGTTAATTGGAGATTAGAGCCTCAACGACTTCCATCCTGGGCTAGCTCTGAAGTGTGACCCTGAGATCTCAGCTTCTTGAGCAGCTAGGATTACAGGTGGAGCCTCCAGAGCCTGGCTCTTGTTACTATTCTGGTTGGTAAAGTTACATGAATCCAAAATACAACCCTTTAAGTTCAAGTTCCTTTGAATAACCCACATGTATCACACTTGCAATGGAAAAATACTTCTCAGTTGATGTTAGAGGGCTGAAATCACTGTATTTGAATCAAGTCATCTCAACTCCCCTCCTTACTCCACCTTTGATTACCTGTATGATTGAAGGCAGTCACCTGAAGCTCCCAATGGGAACAACAAATGTTGGCATTTGCTGAGGTGTTTTCCGTGGTCTCTTCAATTTCTGTCATTCTGTGAAGTGGCTCATCTATGCACATGTGACTGAAGACACTAGGACCTGGCCTGGAACTCTACCAGCCTAGAACACATGAAGTCTTTCTTCTGTTCATAGAGAAGGAGCCAGGACTCATTTCCACAAGTTCCTGGCTTAACTCTACTTAGTATTGGTACCTCCTGCTCAAAAAATTGAGTGACTCAGTGACAGACAGACATACATGTATGGATGGATATATATCCATATGCATATATATTTGTTTGTGTTTGCAGCTATGCATGCATATACTACACACATTTTCCCATGTAATTTTCTAGACTTACATAGCATTAGCTTCAATAAAGGAACCTGGTATCTGAGTACATGGGCTCTTAAGACAAACTCATCAGTTTTTTATTCCCTTCTTTCTTTTTAAAAAAAATTTCAGACTTTAGTTTTCACTAACTACGAAAAATTGAGCAAGCCAGTTAAGTTTTGTGACTTTCAAGGATTCCTTCCATAAAATCACCTGATTGCGTTTATAAATTGTTATAACACTTCATAAAGCTCTCCTGAGGGAGGAAAAAGAAAACGCTAACCCTTACCTATCTTTCATGTTTAGAGTCTACCTCCTATTTTTCCACTACAGTTTGGATGCTTAGAGTTTCCAGAAAGGTAGCCACTGGTTCCAGCTGTCTTCCATACGAGGTAAGCACTCTACCACTGAGTTATATCCCTAGCCCTTTGCCTCATTTCTCATCTTTTAGTCCTTAGCTGGAATATTCTTTCACTAAACATTCTGTTAGGGAACCCCAGGTTAGCTTTAGTAGTGCCCCAAATCAATTAGAGTATTTCTCATTTAAGTTAGAATGATCTTTTCTTAGTCAAATAATCAGCATGACAAGTGGCACTTAAATTTTAATTTGGAAATTATTTTTCTATTATTTGACTCTTTTGTCAGTTGTGGGGCTTGAACTCAGAGCCTGGGCACTGTCCCTGAGCTCTTCTGCTCAAGGCTAGCATGTACCACTTCAACCACAGTTCCACTTCCTATTTTCTTGTGGTTAATTGAAGATAAGATTCCTACAGACTTTCTTCCGTGGGCTGGCCTCAAATCATGATCGTCAGGTTTCAGCCTCCTGAGTAGGCAGGATTAAAGGCATGATCCACCAAAACCTGGTTACATTCTGTTTTTCTAAATTGTATCTCTCCTTATTCTTTGGCTCAACTGAGCAAGATTTTCTTGGAGCTTTTTACTTAATGTGAATCTTCTCAATGTTTTGAAGTTGTTAGCTTCTCTAATGGGTAAATTAGGGTACATAGGTTAACAAGACCATTCAAGGAGTTCACTGAACTGTGAACTGTGAACTCAAATCCCAAATTCCTCAGAGTAGCCCTTCTCTTGCTTACATGGGGCCCCTTCACTAGAATGCATCGATTTATACAATAAACTTAACATTGGCACGAAAGACGGCTCCTAAAAACAACACGTGAAAACAGGATTTGCAAATATACCTCTTTAGAAATTAACTTAGAGTGGCGATTTCTCTGGTAGCCAGGCAATGTTTTCTTTTCCCTCAAAGTTTCCCCCCCCCCCAATTACTTGTTTGTTCATTTGAAGAAAGCATGACAGAGCATTTGTGACTCTCATGGTGAGGGGAATGCAAGTGGAATTACTTACCCCAGCCATCCCCTATGTCTGTGTTGTGCTAGAATCTTTAACATTTTATTGACTCTGGCTGGTCAGATGGCTCAGGAAATGTGTCAGCTAATGACACACAGGAGCCATCTTCGATTCCACAGATCCGAAGTGACTTGTATTTAGACGGGATGGGGCGGGGAGGGGAGAGGCAAAAATAACACAATTTCACTAAGACTAGATTGGAAAACAAGACACACATTATTTAAAACCCTGTGGGCATTGAGATTGCACAGACTGGGAGAAAAGAGAGCATAGTTGTCAGACTCAGACAACTCCTCTAGGAATCGTCCTTTTTCTAACATGTGAAAGGACCCCTGTGGGATTTCTGCATGAACGATTTTCCACCAACTTCTCTCTGGGGCTCTGGAAGCCACAGCGCATCTCCTGGGATTCGCAGATAGATAGACTTCACACAGTGTTGCCTTCCTGGGCCACTCAGCTCCCAAGACATTTCTTATGTGAATTTCTTCTGCTCGCCAAGAGCAAAACGCATCACCACAAGTCCTTTTCTCATGTAGTGACTTTATCTCCAAATTCTTTTTTTTTTAAGATGAACAGCATTACTAGGAGTAACAATACTCAATTTGTAGAACTTTGGAAAAGACGTGAATCAGAATGGAGGATACATGCAGTAGGAAAACTTTGATGAGTAGTTCGAGAAGTAAGTAGGAAAGCCTGTCTTCTTTGCAGAAACTTTCCACATCTACAGCATGGGCCATTCACTCCTTATTTAACACATAATAGGATCTGTTTCCTCCTTTTGAGTCTCTGAATCCTTTAATGTATTCTTGAAGGTATTGGTTATCGTTTAGCTGCACATAAGACAAACACGTACCAAAAAACCCCTGTGATTCTTTTCCAGCATCAGCCTCTTGGTTTCCCCTGGCTTACGGCATCTTTCAGTGGCATGCTCATTCCTTAGAGCATGAGTAGGCAGCTGCCACACGCTTTCAAAATCGATTTGGAAGACTAAAATCAAGTGATGAGTTGTTTGAAAAATCCCAAACTAGCACTGGGAGCATGGCTTGAGAGGTGCGGCACTTGCAAGTATGAAGCCCTGAGTTCAAATCCTAGCAGTGATGGAAATGTCTCATGATGCAGTTATTTACAATAAGGAAACTTGGAAGGTATTTAGACTTAACATATGTGTATATATCTGCCTCTATCTATCTATCTATCTATCTATCTATCTATCTTTCTGTCTTAATTATCCAACATAACAAAGGGTTGTGACTTAGTGTATCATATTAATTTTGTGTATCAATTCATAATTACTTCTGCCAATTTTATGATTCTTCATTTTATTTTTAAGTTTTTGTCTTTATTGAAATGGTGATGAGCAGGGTGGTTACAGTTACATAAGTAAGGTAATGATTACATTTGTTTTTAGGCAATGTTACCCCGTCCTTCATTTTCTCCCACTTACCCCTCCCTAAGCCCCTCCCCTCCAAGTTGTAAGTCTGATATCCAACCTATGGTTAAGTGAGTATCATTGTTGTTTCAATTCGTCCTTTGACCGGCTGTTTCTACGATTCCCATTCCCTTCCACAGATCAAATAATCTTATATACAAGACACATCTTACAGAAAGTTAAGAGAGATGAAGAAAAAAATGACTAAAAATAAAAAGTTAAATAAAAAACTACATGCAGCACATAAGAACCTCTTTTCTCCATATCTTGGAGTTCATGTTGGTAGACTTCATTATATATGGTCCTATGTATTAAGCAGTTGGGTCGTTGAGGTCACCTGTTAAGAAGATCGCAGACATATTCTAGTTCTAACAAATAAGGGAAACCATGCAACCTACTTTTCTTTGGGTTTGGCTTACTTCACTTAATATAATTTTGTTCCAAGTCTTTCCATTTCCTTGTAAATGGGGCAGTGTCATTCTTTCTGATGCAAGCATAGAATGCCATTATGTGTACATACCACATCTTCTTGATCCATTCATCCTCTCCAATTAACCAGCAAAAAGAAAAAGAAGTGGAGGTGTGACTCAAGTGGTAGAGTGCCAGCCTTGGACAAAAACCCAAGTGAGAGAACAAAGCACTGAGTTCAAGTACTAATATGTGCCAATACTGGCACAAAATATAAGTACATATACATGTGTACATAATAAAAAATAAGGTATATTTTCTGTTGTGCATCTTTTACCACGCAAACTTAAAGTTAAAATTAAAACAAAAAAATAACTGACAAAGGAAAGAGCTTTCTCTTCTGACCTTTTCTGCCCATTCTTAGCTTTAACTGAATTAATCTCAGATTAATTATTACAACTTTTAGGAAATATCATTGGCCCATCTGCTTCTTATCAAGTTGCAGGAGTTTCTGTAGTTGCTATAAATATCAAAGAACTATTTGCTTTCAGTGCCAATGAATTATATCTGTAGGGGGCGGGGAGGGAAGATGTCACTTTGCTCCATTTTTTTCTTTTTCGGATAGGATTTTTCTAGAACTTATCACCATGAATGTCAGGCTTGACCATTAACCCTCCTGAGAATACCTTCTGTTATCTTTCACCACAGTTTTTGGATGCAGAGAAGCCTTCAAAACTAACGCCTACCGCTTGGCAAATCCCAAAGAAAGAGACGTGAAGAGAGTCCCTTGGCTCATGAGGAAGGAAGCGTGAGAGCAGCTTTCTCTCAGTGGACCTTCAGGCTGTTGTTTGATAAGTGGCAGATCTCTGGCTGGGCACAGTCTGCACTTTCTGTTCAGAAGCCAGTTTTGACAGGTCAAAGAAAGAGTCACTTGGCAAACCAAATTCCGTGCAGGACATGAAATCATCTAGTCTCCAGGGTTTGGGCTAACCCTCTCTAGCAAAGATTAAAACCAGTGTAGAATCCAAGCATATGTACATAGAAAACATATTTTCCAGCTTAATCCAAACCCAAATTCAGTATGGTTTCTCCTGCTGGCCCATATTTCTTTTGGCTTCAGTGTTAGACACCGTTGCCCAAAATAGGATCCTCATTCCGCCGTGAGTCAGACTCAATTGTCCTGTTGATCCTAGAGCTTGACCAGCTTCCACAAAGCCAGGGCTGGAAAGTAAGGATCAAGGAAAACCAACCACAGACTAAAAAAAATACAGACTGGAACCCTGCGGGCTTCAGCAGCAGCTGCGCTCACCCAGCTTCTCCTCGGGGCCTTTGGCCTGATTTTGAGGGGTCCGTTCTCAGTGAGGTGAATGAAGAATGGGCAGTCTGGCTCTCGCTTACTGTAATTGAGTCAGACAATTAAATTGCCTCCCAGTTACTGAAAATGTAAACCACATACCCCGTATGTAGGTCAGGGCATTCCAGTGGCGCGTGGCCAGTAGAGTGACTTCACGCCTGGAGATGGAGCATCGTTGGAGTCAAAGCAGGGGTACCAAGCTGGCTCAGAAAAGGCACAAGCACTCAACAGGGGCAGACCCGCAGGCCTTTCCTGGAGCTCTGGAAGATGTTCTAGAACGCGGGCTTTAGCACATGGATCTAATTAGACAAAATGATGTGTCAGCTTATCATTGCGCTCCAAGCTTTGGAGATCTTTCCTTAAACATCTTAAAATGAATTGCATTTAGAAGAATTCCTTTCTTTATACACACTCCTCCCGCTCCCCTCCCTCCATCTATTTCTGTCTTCCCCTTAACCATTTGTACTCAGAGATGTAAAACAAAGGGATTTTTTTTTCCCAACAAACTAGAAGTGCTAGAGGCATTAGATTGCCTGTGGAGAAGGAGGACGCTGGGCAGCAGCAGAGCTGGAGGAAGGGGTGGGCTCTGTGCTTCACTTGACTGCCTATGAATGCCAGGGGAGTCAATTAATTGCCTTAGAATGGAGGAAACGAGGATAGAAGGCCAATCAGGCCAATCTTAATTTCAGACAAATGCCTGGGGTTGTTGTTGCTGTGTGTTATTTTGTTTTTGCTGACACTGGGGCTTACAGTAGGGCCTCTATACTGCCTCGGAGTTTTTGTGCTCAATGCCAGTGCTCTACCACTCGAGCTACGGCTCCACTTGCAGAGTTTTTAATGATAAGAGTGTTACAGATTTTCCTGCCCAGGTTGGCTTTGAACTGAGATCCTTAGATGTCAGCCTTCCGAGCATCTCGAATGATGCGATACCTTTCTTTTATACCTTGTCTCTCAAATGGAACACAAATAACAGACTACACCTGCCATCTTAGCAGTTTAGGTGAGGTCTGGGGAACCGTGTTTGAAGGCAATCCAGGCAGAAAAGACTATGAGACTCTGATTATTTCTAGTTAAACAGCCAAAAGCCAGAAGTGGAGGTATGGCTCAAGGGGTAGCAGGCCAGCCTACAGCGAAGAAGCCACGTGAGCGTTAGAGGCTCCGAGCTCAAGCCCCAGTAATGGTGTGCATGCATACATACATGTGTGTGTGCATGTGCAAACACACACACACACCCAATGCCTACTTAATTCAAATCCCTTGCACTTTTCTTGCCCAATCTTTCATCTCAGAGCTGTAACCATCTCTAGGTACATGAGCTTTTGACACCTGGCTCAAGTGTTGCATATTTAAGAAATGCAAGTTTCTAGTTGATCACAAGCTGAGTTAGCAAAATTCATTTCTCTATATGTTATTATGTGCACAGGAGTAATAGGAGTCTATGGATGCTGTATATATGTCCTCAGGCTGAGCAACATACATGCAAAACAAAAATATTAGAACCTGCATTATTAAAACACTAAATGTGTCTATTTTGTTCCTGTTTATATGATGCAGAAGAGCATATGTAGCCAACATAAACAAAGTACATTTAGAGAGAGATAAAGTCATTACATATATTACAATCCTGAAACATGAGTTGAAGATGCTTTCAGATTCAAAACACACTCTCCTAGGTAAACATGTATACATATCTACATGATCAAGTTAACTAAAGTATAATACATGTGGTAGCAAAATTCTGGAGTAAAACTTTAGACAATCAATAGATAGATTAACAAAGTAAATATCAGAAAACAGAAACACGGTTTGAATGAAGCAGACACTTGTGGTAGGGGGTCAATGAATGGAGAAAGATAGGTATGATACTCACTGTACATATACAAAAAATTAAGTAGGAAACATAATAGGGAGAAGAGGAAATGAAGAGTTGGAAAGAATGAAGGAACAGGTGACTTGGGTCAAGATACACTGGACACAAAAATGGACATGTTTAACTGTAACCCTAGGGTACAACCATTTGAAGATTAAAAATAAAATAAATAAAAATAAATTATTTTAGAGTAAAAATGATAAAAAATTAAGATGCCAAATAAACACCACAATCTACACCAAAATACAAAATATACTCTCCCAAATGTCATATATAAATGCAATAAAAAGAATTTATGATAGCAATGAATATGCAAATTCCTAAGCTTACCGCTAATGAGAAACAGACTATGATATTAAAGGAAACAGCACCATAACAGTTTTTACAAGTAAATTTCAATGGCAAGTGATAAAAATGTTCTAAAATATGCCAATAGTTCCCCTAAATCTGATGATATAATGCTAACAATATTCTAATAAAACATGTCAAGAAAAAAAAAACTTTAAAATTCATCTGGAAAGCTCCAATGTTCTCCAGTTTGTGAAGAATGAACCACAGACTGTTACCCTGTGTTGGATGTGTGGTAAAGGATTCGCTCAGAGAATGGCAAGGGCCAAAAGCACATAAAGGAGTAGAATTAGAAAGTACATGAAAAAGCAAAGTTCAATAGGAGGAAAACAAGTCAAATTGCTAGTGAGATTCAGAGGAGATCTCTATCCAGTGTGTCAAAGCGATGACTGTTAGACACAAAGTCTGGGGGACGCTGTGTCTTGTTTCTCATGAGGCCATGATGTCATAGGTGAGTTGACATGGATGTCCAAGAACAAACTGAGAAGAATGAGAAAACTGAACATTCAAGAAGGAGGACACTGCTACAATAATTTTAAAAGTGTAACAGTGCCAAGGCTAGACAGACTCTACTGGTAGTGGTTTCAATATAGAATAAAATGACTCATAATTCAGTTTCTTCCGAAGTTCTTGCTCAAAGAAATCACTTGAAACTTATGAGACAAACATATGTCCATTTCTCATATCATCATAAAATGACATACAGTGCAAAAGAATACAGAAGTAACTGTGTTTAAAAAAAACAGAAGTGAAGAAGGAGCATGGGAATTTTAAAATTCAATACCAACTTCGAGAGTCCCTGATGTGTGTGCTATTTAGATTACAGATGCATTTTAAAGGAAGCAAAAGTGGGATTTAAGGACAAACAGTGAAGACTTTGAGACAGGGAGCTGAAGATAGCTCCACATTTTTTTGGCCTGAGCAACTGGAAAGATGGAGATGTCATTTTGCTAGGATGGGAAATCTGTGGGCGGACCACTTGGGGTAAGATTAGCCGTGCACTTTTGGACATGTTGGTTTGGAATCCGTGGTCTGATATCCAAGTAGAGATAGCAAATGGGCCATCAGATACAGTCTGAAGCTTGGGAAAGAGGTCTGAGGTAGAGATACAATATTAGAGTTTTCAAAACAGAGACAGCATTTAGTGTCCTGCTATGTGAATGTAAACAAAGATGAGACTAGAAGAAACGGCCTGAGTCTCAGAGCAGAGACTGAGGAAATAAGAAGAAATCAACAAAGATGAAAGAGGCGCTAGTGATGTGAGAGGGAAATCAGGAAAAGTGCACTTTCAGGGAAATCAATAGTTAAGAAAGTGTTTCAAGTAGGAATTCATCGAGCCACCAGCTCCTGACAGGTCATCCGAGATGACAACAGAGACTTGTACTTTGCACTGAAGAGGGGGAGACATGTGAAAGAGAGAAGGGATGTTTTGCTAGAATAACTGGAACAAAAACCTTATTGGAAAGAATTCAAGAGAGGACGGATTGAAAGAACCTGAAGGTAGTTCACATGAATAGGTTTCAAGAAGTTACTATAAAATGGAACAGAGAAATGGAAAGGGTATAGAGCAATGTAAGGGTTCCAGACCGGGATTTGTGTTGTTTGGTTAGTTCTTATGTGGAGAGAAATTACAACCTATTTGCCAACTGGAATTTCATAGGGCAGGGGGGATACTCATACATAGGAAGAAGAAAAGTGAATGAAAGAGTGATGATTGTGAGCGGGTATATGCACACGTGAAGGGTGATTGCACGTGGCTGGCCATGGACCCTTCATTAGTAGCCATAGGAGGGAGTGTGATCATGTACCTGCACTGGTAAGGCATGGTGACTAGTAACTAACTAGTTGACTCACTAGATCACTGCAGTAAAGGACTTTGTTACATCTACCAATATACCTTCCATTCATGCCTTTTCATGAAGTGTCTCACTGATCAGTAATTTACCTTTCTTTCTTGGATGAAGAGAATACAGTGAAAGTCTTGTAATTAATGTTTTTGTGATGCCTTAACAAATCGGCAGCTTCTGCTATTCCTTCTTACAAGGTCTTCCTCGAAGGCTAGCTGAACATTTAGGTGCCACCTGCAAAACCTAGCCGGCACTGCTGCCTCGCAGTGAAGAAACGCCCTCAGCTGAACTCAGATTCCTGACCCACCCCAAGTTCTTGCTGTGGTTCTAAGCCATTAGCCTTGAGGATCATTGTTCTGCAGAAATCAACTGATGTATTGGTGAACTTTGGTTGTATGGGTTTATTCCAAGACATAGTCTCACTAGGTTTCCCAGGCTGCTCTGCAAATCTTGGCTCAAGGGCTGCTCCCGCCTTAGCCTCCACAGGAGCTAGGACTACAGATTCTGGTTCAGCAGTTTAAAACAACCAAAATTAACAAATCCTAAAACAAGACAAAATCCCAAACCTAAAACAAGGACATTTGACTTGAAAGTAGGGATAGTGAAGGTACAAACAGAGAAAGATATGAGACCCACCCCCCTCCTTTTGTTCTTTTTCGTTTCCTTTTTATGTTTTGCCAGAAGTAGGCTTGAACCCTGGGCCTTGAGCTCTGGGCCTCTCTGGTGCACTTGGCTTTTTTACTCACAGCTGGTGCTCTACCACTTGAGCCACAGCTCCACTTCCCGCTTTGTGCTGGTTAGTTAGAGATACGATTAGAGATGGATTTGTCTGCTGGTGCTGGCTGGCTCCAAGCTCTGATCCTCTGATCTAAGCTTCCTGAGTTGCTAGGATCACCGGTGTGAGCCTCCAGCACCAGGCTATCATATTCTTTCTTGAGAAACCAGCATCTTGTGGGAATGGCATGAGTGTAAGAAGCACAGAGGTGACTCTGCAGGGTGAACACCAAACGTGTCTTTTGTTTCTCTCAAGCCACATTCAGCTGTACTTCCTCTGTAGTCTTGGAGTCCAGAGTTGTTGGATTTACAGTAAGATTCCTACTTACTTACTTCCTTTCTTTTTTCTTCCTTTCCTTTCCTCCCTCCCTCCTTCCATTCTCTCCTTCTCCCTCCCTCTCTCCATCCCTCCCTTCCTTCCTTCTTCCCTGACTTCTTCCATCCTTCCTTTTCTTCCTTTCCTCCCTCCACACTCCTCTCTCTTATTTTCTTTCTTTTCCCTTTTTATTTTCGAGATAGGTCATAGATTGGGCTCAAGCACACTCCGGAGATTCTCCTCAGGACACAGTGGCATGTGCTATCACACCCACCTCCTGGTTGGGGTTTTGACTGATGAAGATGGTAAACTGAGTTAAAGCGTATTGAAGCTCTACTTGGGAGTTATAGTGATCATTGACTATTGAATTCAATCTAAGTGGTGACCAAACCTTACATTTCCAATCTGCCATTCTGCTGATTTGAAAGAAATAGCACATCTCTCCAGTTCATGTAGAACTCTATTTGGAAATAATTTTCACCTGCCTTCCTTTATAATCACCTTTATCATTCTTTTAAGAAAGTAAAGGGCATGGGCCTAAAACATGTATTTATTATCTACAATTTGAATACCACACAACGCAGTGTTTTTCAAGCTACTATGGATTTTTAAGTTGTTAGAAGTCCTGTGTATAAGTTTTTAATATCCTTGACACCAGATGCCTGTGGTTTACGCCTATAATCCTAGCTACTCAGGAGGCTGAGATCTGAGGATTATGATTAGAAGGCAATTGTGGCAGAAAAAGATGAGGTACTCTAATCTCTAACCTGCAAAACTTCAGATGTGGTGGTGTGGCACAAGTGGTAGAGAACCAGCCTTGAGAGGAAAAAAAGCAAATGAGAGCTCTAGGTCCTGAGTTCAAGCCCCACTGTTGGCACCAAAAATCAAATCAAGTCCTTGATAAAGCGTAGAGTTTTACAAGACAATAGGACAATATTCAATCAAACAATGACTATAAATTTAGTTCTAGGCAAAGCTTATAAATGATTGTTTAGTGGGAAGGAAAGATTGAAGCAAATTATAACTGTCTCCATTGTATGTTCAGGTTAAATAGGATAGTTGGTTTATAGACGATACCCAGGCATAGATTTGTTGAATAAATGAATGAACTATCGGTACAGCTCACACCCATAAAGTGAGGGAAAGGTCATCCTGGTAACCTCTGTTTTCCTGGTTACTTTTGTGTACACTTGTAAAGTGTCAAGTCTGTCAGTGTGTTTCTGATCTAGTGTAATGAGCATTCCTACACAGACCTCTCTCTTCTTTATATTTCCTTTTAACGTTTGAGACAGGGTATAGGTTGGCCTCAAGCACACTCAAGAGAGTCTCCTCAGGGAGCAGCGGTGCGTGTCATCACACCTAGCTCCTGGGTGGTTTTTCGCCAAATTCTATAGAATACTCACCTCACCTTTAAATTCACAACTGTGATGTTCACTGTGATTTATTCTCACTTTATTACTAAAGACATGAGTACTTAGTTGAACCTTTGCTGATGTGTGAGCCGCTGTATGGTCTACAGCTTCCCTTAGAATGTTTCATGCTATGCAGTCATGAAGCCTGGTTTACTTTAAACTGTTAAAATGGCTGACTTAAAAGGAACCTTCTTTTTTTTTCTGGTGTGAATGGATATAGACTTCTCTATTTCATTCATTAAGGCTTCTCTATGTCAGGAGGAGTCCAGTTTCATGACCCAGCCAAGAAGGACATTAAGATTCCAGAGATTAAAAAAAGAAAGAAAGAAAAGAAAACAGCCTAAGTGTCCAGGGCTTAGACTTTAGAGAGGTCCAAATTCCCATACTGTGCCTCCCCGTCTAGTAAAGCTTATTTTCTTCTGAGAATTTCCATTAGCAGAATTCCCTGCTGCATTCCCAGAAAAGATTAATATAGTGTCCCTACACGAGATAATAGTAGGGAGATGTTATATAGCTACCAATCTAGGAAATATTGAAATATTACCTAGTCTAAGCATTCTAAAATCTGGTTATACGAATTACCGCAAAGGATATTTTTCAATAGACATTTCCCACAGCAATGACTCTAATTTGGGAGGTCTGAAGGGAGATTCAAGTTGGTTTGTTTACAATAAGCAATGCATTAATGTATTTTTATTATAAAGGTGATAGACAGAAGCGTTTCAGTTCCATATTGTTACTTATGTGCTAATAAATACATACGCACTTTACATTGCCTGGGGTGAAGCTTGAACTCCTTAGGACTCAAGTTCAGATCCCTAGCTGTTATTTACTATTCTCTCCTACTATTTGAAAAGATGTTCTAAGTATCCAAGTGATGAAGACCATGTTTACGTCATTGTTTTCCAGCACCTTATTGGTGGTTTTGTATTTAACAGGTACAGGTAACTGCAAGATAATAAAGAAATAAAAATAAAGAGTGTAGGCTATAAGTAATGTACATTGAAATTACTGAAATTTAATCACCTTTAGGCAATACAGAACAAAGATGTTTTCAATGAACTAAAAGTTCTCTTTTAAATTAATGAATTAATTTTATCTGTTTAGGGGCCTTGAGCTCTTCTTTAGTTTTTTGTTTTTTTTGTTCTCTTGCCAGTCCTGGGCTTTGGACTCAGGGCCTGAGCACTGTCCCTGGCTTCTTTTTGCTCAAGTCTAGCACTCTGCCACTTGAGCCACAGCGCCACTTCTGGCCGTTTTCTGTCTATGTGGTGCTGGGGAATCGAACCCAGGGCCTCACGTATAGGAGGCAAGCACTCTTGCCACTAGGCCATATCCCCAGCCCCTCTTCTTTAGTTTTTGATCATGGCTAGCTTGCAAGCACTCTCCCGCTTAAGCCACACACCCCACTTCCAGCTTTTCGGTGCTTATTTGGAGATAAAAGTCCTATGGACTTTTCTACCTAGATTGGTTTAAAACTGTGATCCTCAGATCTCAACCTCCTGAATAGCTAGGATTACAGTTGTTAGCACCAGCACTCAGCCTAATGATTCCTGTTTGTGTCCTCATTGCAATTCATCCTGAAGAAGAGCTATAATCTGTTTTGCAGTACCTTTCACGAGTTCCCCCAGGCTAGTTTGGTGATTCCCTAGGCAATACTACAGAGGAAGAAGAGCGTATTTTCATCTTTACTTTGAAGGGACTTTTCTTTTAGTTGTGGCATCTTATCATATATACAGAACAAATTACTATCTGATATAAATTTTTAAAAATATTTCTGCATAACTTACATAAAAATAAATTCTGTCTGTAAATATAAAATACTTAACCTGATTAAGTTACAAAAATCCAAACTAAGCGAACAATAAGTACAGTTTATTTTACCAGATTAGTAAGATGAAATGTAAGGTTACTGGCATTCTTGATACTCAAAACTACTTTAGCTCATCAATCTCTGCTCAAAGTTACAAGAAATTCTGCTTTAAGGTTCAATTTACATCTTAAATATCCCCTATATTCATGTAGCTACCTGTCAAAATATGTCTACTCACATATATTAAAAGCATGCTAATTCAATTTGCCACTTTGCTGGGTCCATGCCTCAGGCAGGTGATTTGCCTTTAGTTTGAATGAATGGCACTTGGCTTTTTTCTTGAAGCAGAGAACAATTGAAAACATATTTGTTAAGTCCTGTAAGTTATACCAGCAGTCAGAGGAAGTAGAGTAGCTTTGTGCCCTGTGGTAGTTCTTGAAGACATTAATGTGAGACTTATTGTCCATCTGATCAAAAATTTCAGAGGCAATTTTCTATCAGCTGGAGACAATCTGAAGCAAAGTGTCCTCTTCACAGCAGACTTATTTCTGAGTTGAACCTTCCTATTCCTGCAGCATAAATTAAATAGGTCACCATGGGGCCTCACTACCCATCTTATTACTCAGCAGAGGAACGTGGGTAGTTTCGATTACAACATAAATTTTATTCAATGCTACAAACCTGTAAAAAAATAAAACCCTCATTTTCTTTGATTGAGTTTATATAACAGAGACTGAACACGGAAAGTGTACCTTATTCCTGAAAAGATCAATGCATTCTATAGCACCCTCTTTTCTTTAGTATGGGTTCACTTCCTGCCCTTTCAGCTAGGACTTGAAATTATATGAAGGAAAATTCCAGAAATAAGCAATTTATTGGTTTTAAATTGTTGCACACCATCGTGAAGAGCATGGTGGAATCTTTCTCTAGGCTTTGAGTTCTATTTGTCTCTGGTGTAGCCACACTCTTTATGTTATGTGTGCGTTAATCACATGGGAACCATCTTGGTCCTCCATTCAATACATAGTCCTGTTTTTCACAGTTCTGGGTCCAATTAACCGTTATTTTGCTTGTAATAGACACAAAAGGTGGTTTCTGGCCATTGGAATACGCAAAGAGTATCCATAAAGTACTCTTTTAAATGAAAAGATGAAAGTTCTCCACTTAATAAGAAAACAGAAATAACATTGTATGCAAAGGTTTGATATGTTCTAGCAAGAACAGAGGAGCTGCTGAGTGCCAGCGGCTCACATCCGTAATCCTAGCTCCTCAAGAGGCTGAGACCTGATGATCACAGTTCAAAGCCAGCCCAGACAGGAAAGCCCATAAGACTCGTTATCTCCAATAAACTACTCAGAAAAATCTGGAAATGGCACTGTGGCTCAAATGGTAGAGTGCTAGCCTTGAGCAAAAGAAACTTAAGAGACAGCACCCAGGCCCAGAGTTCAAACCTCAGGAATGCCAAAACAAACAGAAGACCTGTGGCTCCAAGTGGTATTCAAACAAAAATGTGCTAGTCTTGAGGAAAACAACAACAACAAAAACAACCAGAAGGCCAGCAACAGCAGCCCCCCCTCCCCCAACACCTCAAGCCTATAATCCTAGCTACACAGGAGGCTGAGATCTGAGGATCAGAGTTGGAAGCCAGCTCAGGAAGGAAAATCCATGAGACACTTATCTCCCATTAAATACCCTGAAAAACCCAATAGTGGTACTGTGGCTCAAAATGGTAGAGTGCTAGCCTTCAGCATATAAGCTTAGGCACAGCACCCATGGCCAGTAAATAAACAAATAAATGAAAATTTTAAAAGAAGGATGAAGGAACTAATGGGCACCAAGTTGATGCAATAGACAAAGACTGATACTCATAAACATAAACACGTGTTTTAAGTTCTGGCAATTTTAACACAACTCTATCATGGCAAGAGAGGCTTATGTAAAAACATATACTCATTATTTATATTTTATACATTCCTTTTGCTAGGTAATCAGAAAGCATGAGAATTACCTTACATCAAATGCTCAACCTGAAGGACAACTTGTCATAATTCCCCCCAGTTCCGATTTTAAGTCTGTCTGGGAGGTGTAGTGTTTCCTGCTCACTCCTCTGGATTTCCTGGACTTCGTCTTGTATTTCACAAGCCAGCCACACATTTCCACACTTCGTAATCAGGCAAGAAACAACAATCTAGCATAAGCAAAATCCACATACTATATTGCAGTATTTTGAGGGCTTCATTTTCTTATGACGTTCCATGCACAGGTATTAAAAAAAAACAACAGCAACGTGCACTGACTGCCTCTGACATTTATTTAGTGAAAAAAAAATGCAATTTTTTGCGGTTCGGGACGCAGACGCTGTTCCAGCAGAGGGAGAGGAGGAAGAGCTGAGCCACACGCTGGCGTCAGGAGGCGTCCGCGACCTCCGCGTGGGATGACAGTCCCCTCCCTGCGGCGGCGGATGTGTGGCCAGGACGTCCCCCTCAGAGCTGACCTCCATCTCCACGTTGCCCCCGTCACTTGGGACGAATGGACTCCAACCTGTGCCTGTCCTCGCCGCCCCCGGAGCTCCCACGGGCTCTGCAGATCCCGGGGTCCCCTGGAGGAAGTGGGAGGGCAGGCCCTGGTGAGCAGGGGCAGGGGGAGCCCTTGGACTGACCAGGGGGACCGCCCTGCACGGGGACCGCTGGGGCCGAGCAGGGCCCTCGTGGGTAGGGACTTGGGAGCTGTAGTCACACTGATACAGGTTTGTTTTAATAGTGTGTGTGTGTGGGGGGGGGGGAATTGTTGCCCCACCACCCCCCACTGGAGCCTATGGCCTGGAATTCCAGCTCCTCGAAGGCAGAGAACA
The DNA here is from genome assembly GCF_023159225.1 of Perognathus longimembris pacificus. Taxonomy (NCBI): domain Eukaryota; kingdom Metazoa; phylum Chordata; class Mammalia; order Rodentia; family Heteromyidae; genus Perognathus; species Perognathus longimembris. The sequence continues at coordinate 8,308,143 of NC_063169.1, forward strand.
GAGATTGTGGTTGAAGCCCAGCCCGGACAAAAAGTTCAAACAATGGGGTGCAATGGCAGAAATCAATATAGAGGTTCCTCACAAACACTACACATATCCTTCCCGAACGATACAGTGGACTGCCCATGGGCCTAAATCCAAATGAATGGAAGCCAGGGTTCAACGGAAGCCCGTGGACATGGTGCATGTTACAGTGCGGTTCACTGCTATGGCCAAGCGATGGGCGCTGGGGAAGAGGGCCTTACTCCCATGATTCTGCGATTCTATAGCTCAACAAAGCTTTCCTATAGGAAGAAATACACCTCTACTTGATCAAGAGACAGAGATTAACCATCTGGGCCAGAATATTTTACAGCTTCCACAAACAAAATAGATTTTTTTTTCTCGTAGCACCATGTCATAATCTCATGCTGATTGACTCTAGCGGAAGAATAATAAAGAGAAGGATAAACTGAATATCAGAACAGCTTTTAGATGCTAGCAATTTTCTTTTAATTTTCTTCCTCATCAACAGTGTCTTTTTGTTGGTGGTGGTATTAGCTCTGGGGCTTGAACTCAGGGCCAGGGCACTGTCCTGAACTTTTCTGCTCAAGGCTAGCACTCTACCGCTTTGAGCCACAGCTCAAAGTTTTCTGGTGTTTAATTGAAGATAAGAGTCCCACAGACTTTCCTACTTGAGCCAGGTTTGAACAATGATCCTCAGAACTCAGTCTCCAAAGTAGCTAGGATTACAGTACAGGTGTGTGCCACTGGGACCAGGCCTAACAATGTCATTTTTATAAAATATTACTGCACCCTGTATTTTTACGCGTTCAGTGTATCATCTGAGCTTTAGCTGAATCTGGCCAGAGACTAATATCCAAGAAGTAAAGAAGGAAGGAGGGAAGGAAGGAAGGAAAAGAGAGAGAAAGAAAGAAAGAAGAGAGAGAGAAAGAAAGAAAAAGAAAGGAAAGAAGGAAGGAAGGAAGGAAGGAAGGAAGGAAGGAAGGAAGGAAGGAAGGAAGGAAGGAAGAAGAAGCAAGCAATATGTTTGTAGCTAATTCTATTCTTATAGGGCCCTTATTTCACACTCCTGATATACTGGGAAATGGTTTCTCATTCCTCTGCAGGGACTAGGGATGTCATTCATGTGGATATCTATGCTAAGCTTGTTTTTTTCCCTAGATGTCTGAGAGACTCTTACCTCCAATTAAGCAGCAAAAAGCTGGCAGTGAAGGTACGGCTCCAGTGGCCGAGCACCAGCCTTGAAGGAAAAAAGCTAAGAAAGAACACAAGGGTCTGAGTTCAAGTACAAGTACAGTGTTCAGTGCATCCCTTCCTACATGGATTATCCCTGTGGAGGCTCTTACCTCCTCTATCCAGACCTCTACTTCACAACTAAGATGACCTCTGCCAAAGAAACTGAGGTGGTGTTGCTCTAAACGATTTCTTCAATGACATCTTAGGGTCCCAATTGTTTATGAAAGTGAAAGTCATGCCTATAAAAGAGCACTTATGGATTTTATAGATATTTTAAAAGATAATAAAAGATACTTTATTTTTGTTAAGTTCTTTAGGAAACGCAGATGGAAAACACCAATTTGGCAATGAGAACGAGGCCCGTGTGCACAGGATGACTCCCAGTGGCCATTTCCCAGGCTCCACACACCAAGGCCACGGAGGTGCTGGTGTGGCAAAGCGCCCCGTGACGATTGTCTCTCTGCAGGCCACTGTCCTTGTCCTGGGGACGTTCTGATCTGGTCTCCACCCACCGCATCAACCTCAGGTATCTCCATGCCAAGGCGTGATTTCCTGTAACTTCTTCACAGTCACCTCTTCACTCGGGATGGTTCCTGTGTGTTTCTCCTTTGCTGCCACTCACTTATTTCTAGAGGTGTTTGGTGTATGCTATCCCTGACCCTCGCTTCAGACAAGCTCCTTAAAGGTAATGTCCTACCATGCGATGTTACGTTTTTCTTGTTGCTATTTTTAATTACCTTTATTTAACATGGGCATTAGAGGGAACGGAAGCAAACCATGAAGTCACCGCAGCCCTGAACAGCTCAGTGGGACACAGCTGGCCCATCCAGCATGCGCACACGCCAGCCCCTTTTAAGCAACTGAGATCGTGTGGCACATGTCGTGCTCTGCCAAACGCTATGAATTCACCAATCCAGAACAAAGGCTACACAAATATTTGAATAACCTCAAATCAACTCGATACTGGCTCAATGCATTTGGAAAAAACATATCTCAACCCTGCCTTGCTTGGGGACACCAAATTAACTGAAGACAAAAATGGCAAGAGGCTTCTTGATAGAAGTATTGATAGAGTTACAATTAAACACCTGCGTTTCCTTTATGCTCAGTTTAAGATGAGATACAAAGCAAGATACAAAGCAGCTTCTAAAATCATTAATAGGTCTCTACTATACTATTAAAATATTAGCAAGAAAGTATGCTTCCACTGAATGTATGTCTGGTATACAGCCAGAACCACACACACCTATGGCTTGAATCAAAGTGCAAAGCAAAATCTAATCAAATCAAAAAGTCTAATCAAATTCAAATCTAATGGAATCCACTTGAAGTCTGAGCACACCTACACAAGTGTTTCTCTTACAGGCTTCCTCTTCCAACCTTGGCTGCCAGGCTCTCAGTAAGTCCTGACTCCCTGAGGAGGCACAGCTCTAGCAACGACGCATCCTCGGCCAATTAGAGTAGAGATTCCCACATTAGCTTCCTCACTTGATCCACTTTCACCATGCACTATCTCCTCAGGGCATCTTTAGAGATTAGATGTTGTGAAACGATGAACTTTGTACACAAATACCAGCACTTTACCAAAACTGCATAGACACACTTACAATTCTAGTGGAAATCTGTGTCCTAGATGAGCAGAAATTAGCAAAGAGCTGTCCCTTCATCGTCCTCTTTTCCCTCTCCATCGTTCCAGGCAGTACCTCCAAAATACAGACTTCATAAAGTTCACTCCCAGAAGACAGTTCTTTCTAACAATGATCAAAAGGACATTTATGGAGGGATTTTGTAGGGATTATTTTCTACTTCATGCATTCGGCATTAGGACTCCTACCTTAGTACTTAACAATCTTAACTAAAATGCACAGATAGAACAAAGTCTAGACAATTGGAACCGACGGAGCAGTACATGAGGTGCTCTACTGGCTTGGAGAGGGAGAAGGAATACTGAGGGCATTTTACAAATGTGTTTATGCATCTTGTCTTATTCGGCAGATAGACTAGATGTTACAGAGGCTGCCAGTGACAAAGGCACAGTTAATAACTAACACATTGAGTACATTTAGTGTTAAGATTTATAGGAAAGACAAACATTTAGGAAGTAAAAAAACTACAAATCTTCTGGAAACATTACCGATGCATAAATAACCCTGGCCACTGGATTGAGAGAGACGGAAAGACTGCAGGCCAAAACCTTTTTTTTTTCCAATGATAGCCTTTGTTAGGTGTGTGTGGTTAATCTGGTGCTACTTGTATGTAGGAGGGGAAATGTAAGTCCTTCTGGAAGCATCTGATCTTTCTAGATGTTTCGATGTGAATGTCCTTGTACTAGTAGGGGGCTCACATAATCTCCTTGGAGTAGTTCTGTGGTGGAATTTGGGGAATGAATTGCTCATGCTTTGGAGACAATGCTGTTGCTACCTAGCAGCAGAGGGGGGGCTGGAGGAGGGAGAGGAGGAGTTTCATTATCTTTTATTAGCATATATTAATTACGAAAATGAGTTCCATTGTGACATTTTCATATGTACACATAATATGCTTTGATCAAATTCGGCTCCACGATCACTAATCTTTACCTCCTATCTCCCCCCTTCTAAAACGTGTGTGTGTGCACGCCCATGTGTGTGCGTGCATGCATGCGTGTGAGAGAGTGTGAGCGACAGTGACCATGCACTTGCCTGTGTGCATACGTATTCACATGCAGGTTCTGCAGTCTGAACTCAGGACTTGGACATTGTCCCTGAGCTTTTGTGCTCAGGGCTAGTGCTCTACTACTTGAGCTGAGGCTCCACGTCTGGATCTTGTGGTGGTTCATTGGAGCTAAACTCTCAGGGATTTTCCTGCCCTGGCTAGCTTTGAACCGCGATCCTCAGATCTCAGCCTCCTGACTAGCTAGGATGACAGGCCTGAGCCACCGACACCCACCTTAAAACAATTTTAAAACAGATTTTAGGGCTGGGAATATGGCCTACTAGTGGTAGAGAGCTCGCCTCCCATACATGAAGCCCTGGGTTCGATTCCTCAGCACCACATATATAGAAAAAAGCAAGAAGTGGCGCTGTGGCTGAAGTAGTAGATGCCAGGGACAGTGCTCAGGCCCTGAGTTCAAGGCCCAGAACTGGCAAAAACAAAAAACAAACAGCTTTTACTATTCTACTTTCATAGATAAGTTCAAATCTATGATATTCTCTGCTCCTTCATAAAGGTTCCTATCAAAATCTTACTAGGATGACATTTTAAGGGCTTTAGTCTGCTTTCCCCATAAATACATTTGTATTTATTACTTTTGTGTACTAATTGGGTGCCCAGAAAATATTATTTAGCAACAAAAGATGATGCATTGAGCCTCTTAGCTTCTTCATTCTTTTCACCCCCAGGGGAAAATAATTTACTGGTCATAAAATTCTGGTAATTGAGGAAAACTCAGAGAAATACTGGGTCTCTTGTACCCACTGGTATTCCTCCGCCTCCCAGTAGCTAGGAATTCCCGTTCTTTCTCTCTTTTGCCACCTCACTTTGCTGAAGAAATCACCTGAAGCATTAAATTGTAACAGCTGTCTTTCTCCATAAAACCCCAAGCTCCCAACTGCAACCTTACACTTCTCCAGGGTTTTACACAGGAAAACTGTTCTTTGTTTGAATTGAGGCTCTGTCTGTCAGTCGGTGAAAGAACACAGGGCACTAAATATATCCCAGAGTTTCCCTCACATGGCTAGGATTTCAACTCGAGGAAAACAGGACTTACACGTGAAATATATTTAAATAAAATGTCCACAGCGCCATGAAGAAAAATAATTGAGAATAAAGTTATATTCATTCCTGTAGAGGTAGTTTGCTCCTTTGGTTGTGAAGTGTGTTATTTTTAAGTAAAAATACCCAAGCATATGAAGAAATAACTTTACTGATGCCAAATATTACAGGATATATAAATACTTGAGTAAATCCTTAGGAGAAGAGACAGTTTCAAGTCCTCAGCTTTTAGGAACAGAAAGAGTGTTGACTCTGGCATTAAGAGTAAACCACCAACCATGTATCCATTTTCATGAGATCCCAAAGATGAAGCCAGAGGGCAAAAATGTGTGCTGACATTCCCTGTTGAGCAGATGGGGAAAAAAATGGAGCTCAACAATAACGGGAATATTAAGTCTGCATATTTAATGATTCCTGACTATGCCAACCAAGGAGTGAGAACTATAAATATGCAGTCATAGTCACGTCTTGTATTTCATTTATTGCCTATTTTTATAAAGACTAGGTAGTTTGGTTTATTTTTTTTTCACATGATTGACAAGGTGGATTTGCATAAGGCGAGCTCTAAGGGAATTGTTGTTTTTAATCTGTGGACTTTGTTTTTCTGAACTGTATTACTAGAGGGAGAAAGTAAAGGATGTATAGAGTAATATATATATATATATATATATATATATATATATATTATGGAAATATCCCAATGAAACAAATGGGAGAAAAGAAAGAAAGTAAAAATAAGGAAGAAAGAGAGCAGAAAGCAAGGAAGGAAGGAAGGGAGGGAGGACGGAGGATGAATCTCTGGTTTCATTCATGAATCTATTTCACTTTTAACTCCAAGGCTACCCAATAAATTAAATATTGACTGTTTTTTTGTGCCAGTCTTGGGGCTTGAACTCAGGGCCTGAGCACTGTCCCTGGCTTCTTTTGGCTCAAGGCCAGCACTCTACCATTTGAGCCACAGTGCCACTTCCAGCTTTTTCTGAGTATGTGGTGCTGAGGAATGGAACCCAGGGCTTCATGCATGCTAGGCAAGCACTCTACCACTAGGCCACATTCCCAGCCCTTAAATTTAACTTTTAAAGAAAATATTGAAAGACTTTTTATGTTTTTATCTCAAGAGAACATATTTGAGAAGTGTGTGTGTGTGTGTGTGTGTGTGAGTTTGAGCTTGAACTCAGGGCCTGGGCACTGTACACTTGTCAAGGCTAGTGCTATCTTCCAAGATACAATCTAGAATATACAGAAGGCTTAAGAAACTAAACCCTCAAAGAGTCAACAACCCAATTAACAAACGGGCACACAAGCTAAATAGAGACGTCTCAGAAGAAGGAAAAATGGCCCACAACATAAGAAGAAATGCTCAACATCTCTGGCTATAAAGGAAATGCAAATCAAAACAACACAGAGATTCCACCTCACCCCAGTTAGATGTGTCATCGTCAAGAATACAAACAACAACAGAAGTTGCCAAGAATGTGGTCAAAAGGAACCCTAAGTACACTGTTGGTGGGAAGGTAAACTTGTTCAACCACTCCAGAAAGAAGTATGAAGATTCCTCAAAACACTAAACACAGTACTACCCTATGATCCAGCAATTCCACTCCTGGGCATTTATTAAGAAGATTATAAATTAAGATATAGAATGGCCACTGCCATTCATGACGTTCATTTTAGCACTATTCACTGTAGCCAAGATATGGACAAGAGGACAAGGAAATATAAACAATAGAATTTTACTCGTTCATTGGAAAGGATGATATTGCATAATTTGCAAAGAAATAGGACTTGGGAAAAGACATTTAAATAAGTGAGGCCTCAGAGAGACTAAGAATACATTTTTGTCCTCCTTTGTGGAACCTAGAATTAGTTTATAAATATAAGTAAACACCAAGACAATACCAAGTGTAAATAAGTGTATTAACCAAAATATGGTACATTTAGGAGGGAACTCAAATGGAGTAATTCCTTAGAAAGGCCACCACACAGTCCAATAAAATAAATACCAGGAAATGGGTACTCAGAACAGGAGGAAAAATCAAGGAGGGGGAAGAGAAAGAGGGAAGAGAGAAAGGGAGAGAGAATGAAGCAAAAATTCAATTCATATCCTAGAAAATAGAGGGGAATGGTAGGGTTGGGGGGATGAGGAGAAAGAGGAAAGGGACGGCATCAGTTAAGAGGTATTGTATTCAGAAAGTTCTTTCTTGAATGACAACTCCTTTGTACAACTACGTGATGATATAGTTTTTGAGTGTTGCGTTACCCATAGAATCAAGTTCCTGACCGTGGCATACAATAATCTCTCCATGAGGCTGGGACGGAGCTCGGTGGCAAGCAAATGCAACATCCTGAGTTCGATCACCTGTACCAAAAAAAGAAAAGACAAAATCATGGTAATAATCTCTCCATGATCCGACCCTGATTTTCCTCTTCAATGTCATTGTTCTTACTACTGCACACTATAAGATGTGTACACTAAGCCATTTCACACTTTATTGGTTTTCTGAGGCTATTTTTCTTCCCAATGTGCCATGAACAAAACTTATTCCCATTACATTATTCTTATAATAAAAACATATTGTCATTACTTCTTTCCAGAGCTTTCTCTTTACTGTGGCCAAGGGGAATAGTATCTCATACACCACCACTGGAGCTGCTCACGTAACGATGTGAATGAAGTATTATTCAAGTGTGTTACCTAGGAAATCATTTCTTCCACTGTTCCATAGGTTTTGGGGAAAAGAGACAATGAATAATACATAATTTGTTCATCTCAGTACTCAAGATGTATGTGGAATATCGCAGGCACTGAATTAATATCTGTTGAATCAGATGGAACGAACAGTTCCTCACGAAATTAAAAATAGATTTAATATCTAGCTCCAGGAAGATAATGTTGGACAGTATTATCACTTATTTGATATGCTAAAAAAAATCCCAAGAAACCCATTTATCTTTTAGTGTTTCTGACTTTTATTCCATTCTAGAGAAATTCCATACTGAAGTTCTTAGACTTAGCACAAGACAGGCAATCCCATTCGATGTCATTTTCGTGGCTTGGAAGCTTTGTTTGAGGCATCGTATTTTTCCTCACACTTACCTAAGAGGACATACCTAAGGTTTGGAAGCCAGTAGAGAACATCCATTTCTGAGAAATTTCCTGTGTTTTGTGGTTCTGGTCAAGATGGCGAGAAGCACTGAGCCGTGCGTCCTGTTGGTCCGGTCCCAGGCCGAGCCCAGGCCGATCGCTGCGGTCCAGGACGAGACGCTGCTGACCACAGAGTGTGGGGAACGTGAAGGAACTCTCAGGTTTCCATTCCCTTCTCTGGAGCCTGCCAGCCTCGCCCCTGCTCCCGACAGGGGTGGCTGTCCTGGAGTGTGGGCAGACTACTAAGCTCGCCTTTGTCCACTCCAATCTCAGAAACGCCCGGCACAAGCAACCACTGCACCACTCGGTCTTTTCACACCTTGTCACTGGTTTTCTAAGACATTAGCAAGTAGTTAGACCTTTGATGGCAGTTTTCTCCAGTATAATAGAGCCACAAAGTCAGACTTCACTGGTGAACTGATGAATAGCCTGTGGTTTTCAGTCCCTGCTTTAATGGTTTCTTTTGTCTTTATTTTGAGTACAGTCATGTAAACCTACACATACACTTTACAATGCATTTTAATCTGGCCATTGTCTTAACTGTGTCTTTTTCTGGGTTGGACAAAATTTCCAGATAAAATATTTTCCTAAAGGGGTTCTATGTAGTGTTTCCTGCTGCTTCCAATATTTAGGCAAATGCTTCTCAAATATACCACTTTATTCTAATCTAAGCCATAGAAAAGCCTCCTATTTTTGTATGGAAAAGTACATGGCCACTGTGATGATAAAAAAAAAAAAAAACAGAACAAACTTTTGCTTTCAGAGTCCCAGGATCCAGGATTCCTTCTTTTTTAAAGAAGGACACAGCAAAGTCACTTAGGAGAAGGGGTTAAGAGGACCTAAGCAGAGCTTGGCTTATTTACTTTTTATTGTGATTCATATGCTGATTCTTTCTAGTGAAGCTAACAGTACCTAATAGTCTCCAGAAAGACCAAACAAGGAGCAATAAAGTGTAAAAAGGGAATAGTAAACCATAAAGAAGAATAAATAACAAGAGGACAGGGATATGGGAAGACATGGAATAGATTGGATGGATTGCTTACTCTCTGTCAGACATAGGGTCAAGAGCTGTCACTACTGGAGAACATTTAATCCATATTATTTACCCCAAGTACAGGATTATTACCTCCTTGGTACACTTAAAAAAGTCAGTGTCAGCTGGGTGTCAAAGGCTCATGCCTGTAATGTTAGCTACTCAGGAGGCTGAGCTCTGAGCATTGTGGTTCCAAGCCAGTCCTGGCAGGAAAGGCTCTGGTCTCCAATTAAGCACCCAAAATGCTGGAGGTAGATTTGCAGCTCAAGTGATAAGAGTGAGCACAAAAGCTTAGGTACAGAGCCCAGGGCCTGAATTGAAGCCCCAGGATCCGAACACAAGAAAGAAAGAGAAAGAAAGGAAGAAAGAAAGGAAGAAAGAAAGGAAGAAAGAAAGAAAGAAAGAAAGAAAGAAAGAAAGAAAGAAAGAAAGAAAGAAAGAAAGAAAGAAAGAAAGAAGAAAAGAAAGAGAGGGAGGGAGGAAGAGAGAAAGAAGAAAGAAAGAAAGAGAGAGAGGGAGGGAGAGAGAAAGAGAGAAAGAAAGAAAAAAAGAAGAGAGAAAGAAAGAAAAGGAAAGGAAGGAAAGGAAGGAAGGAAGGAAGGAAGGGAGGGAGGGAGGGAAGGAGGGAGGGAGGAAGGGAGGAAGGAATAGAAGGAGGGTAGGAGGAAGGAAGGAAAGAAGAAAGGAAGGAGGGAAGGAGGAAGGAAGGAAGAAAGAAATAGAAAGAGGGAGGGAGGGAGGAATAGAAGGAGGGAGGGAGGGATGGAGGAAAAGAATGAAGAGACAGAAAAAGGAAATTAAAAGATACTATAAATTAGACAGACAAATGTGCTTAAAATACATAGGTAACAAACATTACAAGAAATGTATTCAATGCCTAACGTATGAAACTGTAACCTCTCTGTACATCAGTTTGATAATAAAAATTTGAAAAAAATACATAATTTAATATACTTAGGATAATTTTCAAAAGTTTAAAAAACTAAGTACTTGAATTTTTCTGTTCAAAACAGTGGCATTAAGAAACAAGCAAAGGAAAGGTGGGTTTTGTTCTTAGAATGGCAAAACCGCAGATATAACTGGACAATTTTTGTCGTGTTATGACACTGAGGTCGGATTCATGGGGCTGGTATGTTCTGCTTGCTAGAAACCTAACCTGTAACTAGTCTGAATAATGAATTAGGAATTATGACATGAGTTTGTCATACACTTATTGGAGAAAACTTTTTGGAACTGGAAAAAGTGAAAAAAAATGCTATCTATTATAACCGTGAATGGATAAAGGAAAATAGAAGCTAAAGATAATATGGGCAAAGACTTCAGTAAGGAATCTGATTGCAAATATTTTTGGCTCTGCCGCATCAGCCTGTATTACAACTGCTCGCTCTGTCACCAGGTGTGCAAGTTAACATAGACATGCACGGCTCAAATGTGGCCGTGTCCAAACAAATTCATAAGCGCGGACACTTGTTTGCATCAATTCTTATTGCTACAAAATTTTCTCTTGTCAGTTTGTTTGGGGTCATTAAGAACTGTACACTGAATAATTATTAGCTCACAGACCACACAGAATGAGGTCGCAGGCCAGATCTGACCGGCAGGCCGAGGGCTGCGAGCCCTGGCCATTGGACGGACGGCCATTGGATGGACGGCTCTCGGTGTGGACTGAGCAGCGAGGCTGGGAACCAGGCTGTCCGCCTGGGAATGCCCACAGCCGCCTCGCCGTGTCTGCGGTCACCCCAGCCAGGACCCATCACACCCAGTTCTGTTTTGACTAGCACCCAAGGACATTGTGGGAACAGGGTGGTAGCACGCCTGAAAAAAAGTCAAAACAACTGTTTGAACTCTGAAGACTTTGTTGGCTCATGAATGCCTGTCTTCTCTAAAAGCCTGAAATGTCAGCGAAGATCAAGACTGTCAGTCATGTTCACCACGCTTTGTCAGCGGCTGGCACCACGCCAGGAGGACTGTAGCAGTGCTCTTTCTATACTGAATAAACTAAATTAGATAGACCAGGGAATCGTGGTGTGCAAAGAGCTCTAGCACAAACACCACCAAGTCTATTCAAAATGAATACATTCAGTTGCTTTATGATCATAGTTATTAAATTGAAAAAAATGATAAGATAAAATAAGGTAAAGGAGAAACTTTCTTCCTCTCATTTTCTCTCCTTCCTTCCATTCTTTCTTCCTGCCTTTTTCCTTCTCTTTTTTTCTCTCCTCTTTTTCTTTCCTTCTTTCTTTTCTCTTTCTTGTTTTCTCATTTTCTTTCTTTCTTGTTTTCTTTCTCCTTCCTTCGTTTCTCCATTCCTTCGTTCCTTCCTCTCATCGGGTCCCACTGTGTAGCTCATGTTATCCTCAAACAGGTCCCAAGTCCTGGGATTACAATCTTGTTTCTTTAGCTAGCTAAGCAGCACATCAAAATTAAGGGTAACAAAGTAACGCGTTCTTTAAATTTAGCTCTATGCATTTGGAATGGCGCCTCCTAAAGTTCTTGGGTCGGTGGGAAGCCTCCTGTAAGTGTGGCTAGCAACACCTCGAACCTCAGGCCCCACCAAGTCCTCTTGCCCCAGCCCCAGCACAGAAGCCCAGCTTGTTCTCTGCCACTGAATCAAATTAAGAGCAGATGGTAACTGGGATCAGATGCTGTTTCAAAGGGAGGGGATGCAAGACATTCCACAGGGCAGACGGAACATTTTTCCACAAAGACTAATGTCAATTAGCAAGATGCTGCAGTCACTGCGTTACACACAACGACTGGATGGCCTTCGAAGAGAAACAGCTCATGTTTATAGATTGACATCATCCTGAATGTGGAGAGAATGACATTTGAGGGAAGTGAGTTTGTAGGTATGTGGCGATGTTTTTACATCCTTTGTTCTACACACACACACAAAGGTAGCCTTTTAGTATTTAGATCTTCTTTATCCGTGTGAATCCTTTAGTTTTTAAAGAAAATGAATTGCTCATTAAGTGAAAAACACAAAGAAACTTTCTGAAAGGTTAAATGATAAAACTCACAATTATTCCCCCTCCCCCTCCCCCATCTCTCCCTCTCCCCACCTCTCTCTTTCTTGTGGCAGCCCTGGGGCTTGAACTAAGGGCCTGGGCCAGTGGTTTGTTGTTGTTGTTGTTCTTCTTCTTCTTTTCAGGGCTAGCAGTCTTCCACCTGAGCCACAGCTCCGTTCCTGGCTGATTTTGTTGTTGTTTGTTGTTTGCTTGGGTTTGGCTTGGTGGTTAATTGGAGATAGGATTCTCAAGGCCTTTCCTGCCCAGTGGGGCTTGAACCCCAATCTTCAGATCTCAGGCTCCTACCGTGAGCGTGGCCACGAGGGACAGGCTGGGGGAGACCCACGGGAGCCCCCAGGGCCTTCCAGCCAGCCACGCGGGTCCCCGGATTCTCAAGAAAAGAAAGGCGACATGAGCACCGGGACATGGGCGCTCGCAAGGGGTGAGGGGAGGGGGGGAGATGGGGGGGGGCGGGGTGGGGGGGGAGCAGAAGGCAGGCAAGCGCGTGGTGTCGAGCAGGGGAAGGGGCGAGGAGGAGGGGGGGCAGATCAAGACCCACTGTATACATACACGGCTTTATTGAATGGCCCCAAACGCATCCATAGCCCCAAAATTAGGAGAGGGGAGGGGAGGGTGGGCATGTTGGAAGGGGCTAGGGTGATCAAGGCGCTTTGTGTTCATAAGCCGCTCCGTGGAATGGCAACTCCTTTGTACAACTACTTAAATAAAAAACAACAACCCTGCTCTCCTGTACCGGTGCTTGTGCCCATGGGCGGGCTGTTCTGTGAGACTCGCACACAGACCCCTCACTCTTGTTTGTTACACATCGCTCATTCTTGTTGCATTACACTTAGCCACTTCCGCACCACTTCTGTGAAGCTCAGAATACAAACGGGGATCACCGGCAAAGGAGCCGCGAGGATGAATGGGCTGAGGGTTGCTGGAAGGATACCAAAGCCTCCTCACCTTGTTCTATCAAGTGTGAGCAAGGAACTCAATCAGCCTTTGCAGCCCACACGGTCCCCGGCAAAACCACTCAGCTCTGCCCTCAACACAGGAAAGTCAGCACAGACTGGAAACTAAAAAGTGAGTGGGCCTGTCTCTGTGCTTGTAAACTTTTATTTGCAAAAGCGAGAAATGCGTTGGGGATCTAGCTCAGTGGGAAAACACTTGCACAGCATGTGCAAGAGCCTGGGTTCCACCCTCCCGTACTGGATAAAAATGCAGGCAATGGGCTGTCTATGGCACCTAGGACATAATTATCCTTCCCTCAGTATACAGTTAGGGGCCCACGACTACCGGTGCTTGAGAAACACATGGGAAATTGTGTGTGTGTGTGCATGTGTGTGTGTGTGTGTGCATATGTGTGTGTATGTGCACATGCACGTTCAGATGCTGCTAGTACTGGGGCTTGAACTCAGGGCCTTACGCTGCCACTTGGCTTTTCCTCTCCCTTGAGCCACATCTCCCTTCCAGGTTTTTGCTGGTTAATTGGAGATTGAGTCTCACAGACTTTTTTTTGCCTAGGCTGGCTTCAAACTGTGATTCTCGGTTCTCATCCTCCTGAGTAGCTAGAATTACAGGCATGAGTCACCAGCGCCAGGCTCTATCTGGGAAAATTAACAAACCAAAAACAAACAACAAAAAAAGAGTCCCCTCCAGCCCTCTAGCCATTCAGATACTGAGAGGATACAGAGAGGATGTACTTAGAGTAACCTCGTGATAGATTACTTTATTGTTGTAAAGCAACATGAAAACAAAATTAATTGCATAGTCTCAAACATTGGCAATCAGAAGGCAGCAATTGTTGAATGTTCAGACACCAGGGAACATATTTTAATTTATTCCAGAGGTCAAGTTGCAGAAAGACGTCATGTAATTCTTCAAGAATTAGCCATCTCTTTTACCAAACCTGGGTCATGAAGTGACCACTTGAAATTGCATTTTAATTCCAGGATCTCAATTCCAAATAGATCTATTTTTAGTTTGTTATGTAATTCCCTTCTTTCTTTCCGTTCCTTCTGTTTACTTTTATGAACACTTCTTATTTTTACTTTTTAATTTAATTTTCCTGTCAAGGTGATGTACAGAGGGGTTACAGTTACCTATGTAAGGTAGTGAGTATGCTTCTTGTCAAACTTGTTCCCCCTCCCTCATTTTTCTCCCACTTTTCATCCTCCCCAACCCTCCCCAAGTTGCACAGCTCATTTCTAGAGTATTGTCTTGTGAGTATCACTATTTCATTGGTCCCCCCTTTGTCCTTTTTGTCACCATTTTGATGTTCCCCTTCTCCTCCCTAATTCAGATGAACATATATACAATACCCAGGATACCAAAATCAAGTACAGTGACAACAGGGGATAAACCATAGGAGAGACAAATGAAAGGCAAAGAAATAATTTCACAGAGTTCATTAAAAATAACAAACCTCTTGTTTCCCTATCTTGGAGTTCATTTCACTTAGCATTTAGAGACTTTTAAATCCACAAACATTTTTATAAATTCATATTCAATGTTGGAAAATCTTATAGTTTATAACACATTTCTATGCTTTCTTGGGGTCTATGAGGGTTTTTTTTTGTTTGTTTGCTAAGTTTTAGTTGACCTTCCTATCTTGCAGGTGTTGCAGACATATGATGAAGAATGTAGTTAGACTATTCTCATCTGTAACTTTTTCCTAGAGCAGACAGGAGTAACTTAAAAGGCACATAATTTAAGCTTCCTTTCTTTCTTCCCTCCTTTCTTTCTCTCTCCTTCTTTCCTTCTTTCTACAGTGTCTTATCAGCACTCTACCCCATCTGGCCTCACACTCAAGACTTTGCCGCCTCAGCCTGCTAGGATTACAGGTGTAAAGCACAAAGTTAAGGCTAAACATCTAGTATTCTGGTGTCAGGGATAAATAGTGACAGAATGAATGGAAAATATTTTCTCGAAAGTCTAGACTTTTGTACTAATCATAGGTCTGTCTATGACCCAGCCATACCACTCCTGGGCATCTACCTAGAACATCACAAGCCAGGATATGATAAAGACACCAGCACATGCATGTTCATTGCTGCAGTATTCACAACAGCCAAGTTGTGGGAACAGCCCAGATGCCCCACAACAGATGACTGGATCCAAAATTGTGATATAGTGAAATTTTACACAGTCATTAGAAAGAATGATATCATGTCATTTGCAGAGAAATGGATGGACCTAGAACAAATCATGTTAAGTAAGCCAAGCTCAGAGAGAAAAATGGTTTTTCTCTCATCTGTGGAAGCTAGGTCTAAGATACACTGGGACATAATAAATTTATACAAGTCTCTTGGCATTCACACACAGTGAGACCAAAAGAGGATACTCTTCGGAGAGAAACAGAAAGGCACAATGCCTGTGTTCATCTGATGATAAAAACGATACTTATCCAAATGAATTCTAGAAAATGCAAACAAGAGGGTTTTTTTTCTTTTTTGTTGTTTTTTTTCCCCTTTCCTTTTTGTTCATGTATATGTCTTTGGAGTATAAGGGGCAGCACAGAAATGGAGGGACAAAGGTTGAACAAATGCAACAATGGTACTCACTGGACACTATGTTGAAAATGAACTATACAACTTGTGCATGGGGATGGGAAGGAAAACCCTAGGAGAGCACGAGTGAGTGACACTGTCCCAAAAGAAATGTACTCTTTACCTGATGTGTATAACTGTAACCCCTCTATACATAGCCTTTCTAATAACAATTTAAAAATTTAAGTCTACATTAAAAAATTGACGGGGAATACATCATCTCTAAATACTATTCGATTGTGAGCTTGAAGACTTGGTTGGTGAGGAACTTCAGATAATTCAAAATTAAGGTTTGCAAGTCGGGCTTTGTATAATCTTAGTGCTCCACAGGTGTTCCGATGGACACGCTGTGGAAGGGACCACCCTCGAAATTGCTCTCTCATTTGCTCCTGTGCTCTGCATGCTGAAGGCTATGGTTAGGCTCAAACTCCTGGCCATGTGCTTTGTCAAGTAGCACAAGTTGAATGCTCTCTGTCACCACCTTGAGACATGTGATCATGTTCAAACACGGGAATCTGCATTACCATTTTGAATTTGTCATGGACTCAAGAATCATTCTGATGCTGTTACCCTACAAGTTCTTTTCCCAACAATTCAACTCCCCTTTTAAATGAAAATTTGAGTTGGACATCTGTGGTTCACACAGGTAATCCTAGCTACTTAGGAGGCTGAGATCTAAGGCTCACAGTTCAAAGCCAACCAGGGCAGGAAAGCCCATGAGACTCTTCTCGCTAGTTAATCACCAAAAGGCTGGAAGTGGAGCTTTGGCTCCAGGTGCCTGGAGGAGAAAAGCTGAGGACAAAGAAAATGGCGCAGAAAACACCGGCACCAAGCACTGCCAGGTTGCCAGTTCTGAGCAAGACACTGAGCCCAATCCCTTACCCTACTCTAGCACATCTGCCTTCTTACTAAGCTATTGTAGAATGCGATTGTAGAAGCTATTGTAGAATGCTGATTCAGATTGAAGACGCTGGCCTTGGGGTTGAGTACTAACAGAGTTATTTGCAAAGGAAAAATGAAATTAGATATTGTTGGAAAATACTTAAATCGGATTTAGCTGAGGTTGAACTGATGCTGCTCAGGCCATTCCATTTTCATGGCGCTATTATCCATAACTTGAGGAAGTATAGCTGAAGTCCCAGTGCTTATTATTTTAAAATTATGAAATAAATATTGTTTGACAGACATTATCCTAGGAATTTTGGATATACTAGCTAAAAAATGGCAGACATTATTGCTCTCCCATGGAACATATATATATATATATAATGGGTGTGTATATGTACATATATGTATGCTTTTTGTGTGTGTGCACACCCAGGTGCATGTGCACACGCACAGGCTTGAATTCAAGGCCTGGGTGCTGTTTGTGAGCTTCTTTAGCTCAATCCTAGCATGCTACCACTTGAGCCACAGCTTCACTTCTGGCTTTTTAGTTTTTTTGGTAATTTACTGGAGATGCGAGTCTCATGACTTTCTTCCTTGACTTTGCTTTAACCACAATCTTCAGATCTCAGCCTCCTGAATAGCAAGGATTACAGGTGTGAGTCACCAGGTCCTGGTGGGAACTTACATTTTAGAAAGGAATATAGATTTCCTCAAAACCCATAAATACACTAACTGAATTTGGCTGTCCATTAAAAAGTGCTACGTGTTAGGAAACCAGTAAAAAAAAAAAATGTCAAAGAATAAGGCAAAGATGAGTTGGTTATACAAGTTGAAAAGAAGTGTAAAATATTAAATAAAATTATCAGCTCTCATTCAAAATGTTTGATATATAAAATTATTTCTGGGCTAGGAATGTGGTTTAGTGGTAGAATGCCTGCCTAGCAGGCATGAAGCCCTGGGTTCGATTCCTCAGTGCCACATACACAGAAAAAGCCCTAAGAGGTGGCACTGTGGCTCAGTGGTAGAATGCTAGCCTTGAGCAAAAGAAGCTCGGAACAGTGCCTAGACCCTGAGTTCAAGCCCTAGGACTGGCAAAAAAAAATTCCTTAAAATATTATTGTTGCCAAAAATGATTCTAAAATTATTAACATTGATATTATCCCAACCATTCCTGTTGAACCTGGGGTCTTTAAGTAAAGAGTGATCATAATTGATAAGTCATTTGCAAAGTTGTATTAATACCTTTGTTCATACAATGGGAAGAAAATAAATGCCTATGTGCCGAAACCTTTTGAAGATCACAGCTTCTAATTTTCTTCCAACTTTTGTAAAATTTTCATGCATTTATGTGGTTTGGTGATGGTTATGTTTCCACACAAAGTCAAATCTATACCTCCCTATAGAAAAGGAACTAGTTACACAAACTTGTGACTCGGTCCATAACAACAATGTCTATAACCTACCTTCAAGGTTGGCCATCACTTTATTGGTCATTCTAATTGCTGCTACCCCCATTAGGTTCTACATACATTCGTAAAAATCTATGACAGTACTAGTGCTCACTCCTGTTATCCTAACTAAATGCAAGGCTGAGATGGGGAGGATTTCAGTTTGAGCCCACCCTGGTAGAAAAAGTCCATGAGACATCTCATCCAAAGAGAGCTGGGTTCGGTGTCTAGTGTCACGCAATCTGCTCTCCTAGCCACAATGGGACCCCCACACACCTACAGTAACCCACAGAAAACCTGGAGACGTGGCTTTGAGATAGAGCGTCTGCCTAGGGAAGCTCTGAGCTTACTTACACCCTACTACTGTCTCCCCGCAGAAAGAGTCCAGCAAGGAGATTCAGCTATGTCAGTGAGTGCTACAAATTTCCTTTAACTTCCAACAGCCCCTGTCTCTGGATCATTGCTAGGCAGTGTGCTATTGCCTTAGTGCCCAGCCCATTGTTTGCTTCTGTTCCTCTCTTTCGTGGTCTCTTGGCCTTGTTGGCCCTTTCTGCGAGGACCTACGAGCCCTTCTCAAAGATAATGAGACAATTTGGAAAACTCTAACATGAAACCTCCTACCGGACTGTGGTTTTCCATGTTTAAGTTATCTCAGAGATAACTCAGAGAGCTGCTCTGTCCGGGAGCCACAGGCACCTAGAGCCAAAGCATGGATTAGGCCACATGGTCTTTTCTACTGGAGCCAAAGTCTAGGGAGAAAACCATAGGACAGGAAATGGAGACATCAACACAAAAGGAATGGGTGTGACAGGTAGAGGTCCCTGGAGATTTCTCTAAGAGGCTAGGTACAGGGCTGGGGATATAGCCTAGTGGCAAGAGTGCCTGCCTCATATACACGAGGCCCTAGGTTCGATTCCCCAGCACCACATATACAGAAAACGGCCAGAAGCGGCGCTGTGGCTCAAGTGGCAGAGTGCTAGCCTTGAGCGGGAAGAAGCCAGGGACAGTTCTCAGGCCCTGAGTCCAAGGCCCAGGTCTGGCCAAAAAAAAAAAAAAAAAAAAAAAAAGAGGCTAGGTACAGGCATATTCTGTGGAGAATTTTCAGGCTGCCTGAAACGGGGTGGAGCAGAGCTGGCAAGGGGTCTTGAGGTAAGAGATATTTACAGAATTTCACTGACATTGAAACACAGACAGTAATTGCCTATCACTTTTTTTGTTGAATTGTCAAATCCTCTTACACTTCTACCAATATAAATTTACCCAAAGCATTTCAACAAGAAGGGCCTTCAGTAGTGTGTGTGTGTGTGTGTGTGTGTGTTATGCATACGTGCGTGAGTGTATCTTTGCCCTGTCTTTAATTGAGCAGTGAGTTCAAGTTCCTTTTAGTAGAATTTAGAAAGATTTTTTACAAAGATCATTATCAATGAACCAAAACCAGGGTGGAGGAAATATTCAAAGTATGTTTAAATTCCATGGTTTTAGATAATCTGAACTTAATTTCAGCCCTTTGGGAATAGTGAGTTTTTATTTGGAATCTTTAAAGCAAAAGAACCTTGAGCTCTATCATTTTTCTGACTTTGACATGGCTAGGCCTCATTTAGAGATACTTTTATTGCTTTCGAGTCAGCAGTTTTCTTTTCTGAAAAGCAGAGCATTTCCATGAAAAGTCTCACCCCCAGCCTTGCATTCAACTCTACAAAGAAAGTAAACCTTACTAACCATTGATGTATCCACCAGCTATGATTACTACCTGTCACAATATGTGCTAGCTGGTAGGATGCTAACCAGACTTTTAGGATATATATTAATTCATTCTCACTAATTAGACATAATAAAGACTTCTAGGAAAGGTCTTCTCCCTTAACCAGAGGCAAGTACACTGCAAAGAAAGAGCTCTTGGAATTGCTCCCCTTCTGTCCCTGTGTTGGGTTCTGCTGTTTGAGGTAGATGTCTGTGAGGCGGAGAAGGTGCCATTCTACTTGCAGTAGGGAAAGCCAGGAGGACAACCCTCATTGTAGTGATGCAGAAGGAAAGTCCTAGATCCATGTGAAAATCTCCTGCGTTCTCAACTAACAACACTGGACATCCCATAGGCGCACACACACTCACACACACACACACACACACACACACACACGGTCATGTTTATGATGAAGTATTCATATCAAGACAATGAGTTACCAACTCAAATCCCCCTCCCCCCGCAAAAAAAAACCCAACCCCAAACCTTCTTCAATGCAGAAAACAAATTTAGAACATATAGAGAAGACCCTGAGAAGGCTCGTTCAAGAGTCCGAATGAGAAATTATTATGATATTAACTGAACAACTAGCAGAATTGAGGAAGACAGAGTAGCAAGCGCTACTTAGAACTTACGAAGGATGCGTACTGAAATGGTCCTATTGCATTCGATGATCCTGAGAACCATTGTGACTTCAGACAAAACCACTCCAATAAACTGACAAGGAAAGAAGTCAAATTCTACTTGGCTGATGGAGTGCCACAGGAATACTGCGTTTGCATGTTTATAGAGTACCTGGGCGTTTTCTTACATGCCCCTTGAACAGAAGTGTCCTTGACCTTCATGACTGCTCAGGGAACCAGGGCCACTGTCACCATCATTGCCATCACTTTTGCTGATGACAGAAATGGTGCACAGGGGAGATAGCAATTTATGCGTGTGCACAGGCATGTGTGCACCAGTCCTGTGGCTTGAACTCGGGGTCTGGGCGTTGGCCCTGAGCCTTTCTGCTCCAGGCTAGTTCTCTACCGCTTGAGCTCTACTTGTGGCTGTTTTCTCCTTTTTGATAGTTTATTGGGAATAAGAGTCTCATGGACTTTCCTGACTGGGTTGGCTCTGCATGGTGATCTCAGATCTCAGCCACCTGGGAGCTAGGGTTACCGCCATGAGCCACTGGCACCATGCTTAGCAATTTATTAAGAAAAGTAGCAAAATCAGGATTTGTATCAACCCATTTGTTCCTGGAACTCATTACCTACAACACTCAGCTACTCTCTCATGGGTGGGAAACTAGGCTAGTGAAGCAACGTAAGCACACGCCTCTTCGAAATATTTAAACTGAACCAAGTGAGACAAGAGACAGAAAATTCTAGCTAAGGCAGGAGGCAGGATTTTGAGGTTGAGTAATCCTTGAAGATAAAGGAAGGGAAGTCAGAGAAAGAAAAGATAAAAAATGTAAATGAGATAAAGGAGAGAGGAGAGTCTATGAAATCCCCGACATTACTATAAAGACGAGATGAAAGAGAATTACTCATGAGAAAAATTTGTGAGAACAAGCTCATAAATTCTGGATACCCTGCTGCACACACGGCCATACTAGTTATTTCCGTCTCCATAGTGGAATCTTTTCAGCATTTCTTTAGTGCTTCACGTTTTACTAATAAAGGATAATAAGAGTAAGTTAATGTGGTCAAAGAATCTCAGGACTCAAATACTTGGCTTCAGATTCCATGCTTGTGTTCTACTGAAGTCTTGGTCATCAGCACAAAACAAAACAAACAAAACTCCCCATATTAACATTGCATAAAATAATCCTGCTTTGACTTTTGGCTACATATCAATAGCACATATCCATTTTTTTCAACTCTGAAGTGATTCTTGAAACTATGTTTTTTTTTTCTTTAGAAGAGAAAGAACCCCTTTTTCTAAATAACCTTAAAATTTTGACAAAATGCACACAAATGATACTAAGTAACTTCATATGGTTGTATCTCCCCTTCACTATCAACACTTTACAGAAAAGGCACTTTGTGTCTTCTGTCTTTACTTGAAACTTTTACTATATGAGTGAATAGGTCCATTGCATACAATAAACGTATCCATAATTGAATGGGTGATAAGATAAATCAAAGAGAAAGGCTGTTCCAAAGGCATTCTCTGAAGCAGTCCAATTTATATAGCATTCATATATATATACATGTATATATATACATATATACATATACATATATTCTCTAATAAAAGAGCTCTGAGTAGAGCAGATATTTCATGTTTTATGGATATATTTAACTATCCTTCATTATTGTCATAAACTAATAGCCAAGTGTTTCTGGTTTATCAGTACTTAAATGGTATATACAACTTGACAACTTCCTCTGTACAATGTGTGAACATCGGTGATTTTTTTTTCAGAAAAAGTAATCATGTTAAGTGAAAACAATTATTTCTCTCGTTTCCTACTTTGTAGCAGAATAGCTGATATTCTATTATTTAAAACTTGTACAATCCTACCTCTTGCTAAAATACCCTCTTGTCTTCCTTTAAATAATTTTTTTCCATTGCTCCAAGGGTTGTACAAGTCTTTGTTAAAAAAAAAAAAAAGAGGTGATACAATCTCTATCCCCCTGTCCATATGCAATTACTCAGCTTCAAGTCAAGCACTCAGTGTAGAGAGATGCTAATGGCTACTTTGACTCAGGTATCTGGTCTGAGTCGGGTAGGGAGAGAATGGCAGCCAGTGATCCACCACCAAAGATGCTCATCAGCCTGTGTGAGTGAGTCACGTTGATTTGGCTTGTTCCAGCTTAAGATAAATTCTGATTCACCCAGTATCTGCCTCCTGTGCTCTGAGCTGGGCTTGGGCCTATGTTCTTTATCTCCTACGAAAGGAAACCACGTATGGCAGCCTGAGGGGGGAAAGCAGGTTTGTTTGTTTTTCTCCAGGCCAAGCTTTTTGGTTTCGGGGCTTTTTTCCTTTTGAGAGATTATTTTCATAACTCATGGTTCCTTGGGGAATTCTTTAGAAAAAAGACATCACACGAAATGATTCATACTTGAAGAAGACAGTGTGGGTACAAAGTGCACTGGTGCAGAGGGTGAGCCGAGGCATTGGGAAAGGAACCTCGTACACTGGATTGAATTACTGATTCAAGAAATTAACATGTACTTAGAGACGTTATTGAAATCTACAAAAATTAATAATACTACGACATGGCTATAAAATGGAGATTGGTTTGGGAGGACTAGTGGATAAGGGAAGAGGAAACAAGAGTGGACTGGCAATGGAGAAACACAGGAACAGGACCCAGGCTGCCAGTTCAAGCCCCAGGACCAGCACACACACATACACACACACACACACACACACACGTGCGTACACACACACCAGATAAACAGGTATAGGTATAAGACTGATGCCAGTGTGATGTCGCATATTGTTCTACAGTAAACTTTTTAAATAACCAAAATAACATTAGACTCCCATGCAGCAAATATGTGAAGTAATTGGGTATTCTATATAGGACATAATTCCAGATGTGATATTCCAATGTGACTGGCAGTATCATAGGATATTTCGCACACCACAGACAGACACAGGTGAGTTGCACTGTGGCGAGGACCGCAGAAGCAATAGGGAGTCTTCATTCCTCTGCAGTGTTAGGAAATTACTCTACGACGAGCCATCAGCCATGGGTGGAAACGGCGTGTGCAGCTTGTGCTGTGGAATAAAGTCTTCCTCATGGAGAAGCATCATTTCATCTCTGGACACCTCCCCATAATCTCCTGGGACCTGTGTGTTGTCCCTTGGCTTCTTAGTTGTGGGAAGAGCACACAATTCTTTTCCTATGACTGGGGGCAGGTAGTGGCCATCACTGAATGCTCCAAGTGAGGCCAAGAAGTGGGTGAATGAGTTTCCCCTCCACACGTCTTTGATCTCCATCTAAGGGGAGCCAGGCAATGCAATGGGTTAAGGCAGGGAATGTGGACCTGCTGCCAAGCTTTTGTCTTCATTACTGCAAGGTCAAATGGTTTTTAAATTGTCTTTAAGGAGTTATACAAAGTGGTTTCAATTCAACATGTCAGCGTAGTGTATAATGAATCTTGATCAAGGTCACCCCTTTCACAAATTCTCTCCCATTTCTCCCAACCATCCTTTCAAGTTACCTGGTTCCATTGGCACCCATGTACATTGGATAGTATGACTGCATTCACCCACCCTTCCTCTCTCTACCTCCCTCCCCACCAGCACAGGTTCCCATTTCTTGGTATTCATTGTGTTAAGCTGTAAGTTCGTTGTTCAAAGGAATTACCTCACTGGAATCCTCCCCTGCATATATCATAACTTAGTTAATATGATTCTTTTTATAGAAAACATATCTCATATAAATTTTGTGCAATTCTCATGATATGACTTTATGAGGGTTGAATGTGGACACACAAGTGCAACAAGATGTTAGAAGGGTAGTCTTAAAAATCTTTGGATACTATGTACATTTTCATGCATTTTTCTGAAAGATGAGGAACAGCTTGAGAATGTGTGTTCTGTTTGAAGCTATTCACATTATCCCTTTTTTTTAATTCTTACCTGAGTAATCATATATCCATTCACCATGAAAGCAATTAGACTAAGAATATTTGTGAATTGTATACCTTTGCTTTGGTTACAATAGACTTCTTTGTTAGACATGGTGCTTAGCAATAAAATGGTATGCTTTGTGTCTCATTTCCTTGAATATAGTAGGAAACTCCTCAGAACACATATTTTCAAAGAATGTATAATATTATAGACAATATGTCATTATATATAACAATACATTATATTATTTATAATATCTTTTATCAATAATATATAACTAAAATACTTTCACCATATTAAAGCCTAAAACTTGAGCTTTAGAAATTCACACACACTCTTGTCTCACAAGTGTCCCGAATCTGTCCTGCTCCAAACAGCACTGCCTCATAACAAGGGAGGGGAGAACCGAGATGAAGACCGAAGGCCTTGCCTCTTCCTCCTTTACTTCCTGTCTCTTCATGCTTATGTCCTCGAGTTTCATTACTGACTTGTCAGGACAGTCCCACAAGGACTGAAGGAACAACCCCACATGGAGTACAGGTAATCCCTTCATCCCTCTACTCCTTTTTCTTTTTTTCCAAACCCCTCTTCACCTCCTTTCCTTTTCTCCTTCTCTCCACTTCCCTCAATCCAAGGCGTTGCCTCTGAAACATTCTGTCTGCTACTGTTGCGATTAATCTCTCCTTCTTGCTTTCTGGAATGCACTGCGAAATGCCAGACAAGATGACTCAGAGAGAGCTGGGGAAAAGTCGACTCGCCTCTTGGTCTCAGAGAGTGTATGTCACACAATACTATTAAGGAGAATTCATTTTGCCAAAGTCACTGTAATAATGTGTTGATAATATTTTCCACTATCAAGCACAATACCATGAGGACACATCAATGATGAATATGAGCATGAAAATGTCCTTAATGGCTTCATTTGTGGAAGGAAAATGGAAGTGGGTGTCATAGACTGGCAGGAAGCACTGTGCACATTTCGACACTGAAAAAAAAAATGTGCACTTGGTCTGAGGAAGGAAAGCAAATGAGGAAATGTGTGCTTACAAGACCTGTGCCGTTCATTAGTGAGACTATGCCCTTGAGTTCTGCTATAGTCATTCGAAATGTGTCATGGGATATTTGAACTTGTGCTACAGTGGTGGTGAAACCCCCAGCCTGAAAATTCAATAATTCCAGTGTTCCCTTGATCTGCCTCATCCTTTCAGGATGAGGGGGCCTGGGGAACCTAGATCAGAGACAAACAGCAAATGTTGGGTAGAAGGAGAAATGGAAAGATGGGGAAAATTAGACTTTCCACACGCACAAGCCTGTGTCCCCTAGTTTTTCATGAGGAAGATAAGAAATTGCTTGCTAAGTGCCGGGATTGGCTTCCCATTTAGGAAAACTCTCCACAATGTAATGCTTCATCTTATGTGCTATCATTAACTATATTTGAGTGTGTGTGTGTGTGTGTGTGTGTGCACGCACGCTCATACAGGGGTTTGAACTCAGCTATGTTGAACTCAGTTTGAACTGAGCCATATTTCTTGGCGTTTTCACTCCAGGTTGGCATTCTAGCACTGTGCCACAGCTCCGCTTCCAGCTACTTAGGGATTGAAGGAGATAAAAGTCGCACAGACTTTCCTGCCTGAGTTGCTTTTGCCCCATGATCCTCAGATCTCAGCCTCCCGAGCATGAGCACACATGCCTGGCTTTTAAATAACATTTTTATGGAATATTTTATTCACGAATTTCATGTCAAAATTACACAATTTAATTTTCTTTTGTTACAACTACTAAGATTATGCTTTGGGGGAGATTAGACAGTATATTATTACTAATGTATTGCTTTAGCTACGTAATTATAACTTTTTGCAGCATATCAAATCCTCTAGGAAGAATCCCTAGGACGACAGAGCCACAGGGCCCGTAACTCCCCCGGAATGGTCCACGTGAATGACACTGTGGACGGCCAGGTGCAGACAGGGCCAGAGCTGCTCTTCTCCGGGGCCTTCCGATGAGGTCCTCCGCTCACTCCTTCGCCAAGCTGGCTTCTTCTGCTTAGTTTTCCTGTGAGCTCCCAGGGTTTTGTGGTGCTTTAATGAGGTGCGTTT
The DNA here is from genome assembly GCF_023159225.1 of Perognathus longimembris pacificus. Taxonomy (NCBI): domain Eukaryota; kingdom Metazoa; phylum Chordata; class Mammalia; order Rodentia; family Heteromyidae; genus Perognathus; species Perognathus longimembris. Next base: position 8,334,618 of record NC_063169.1, read on the forward strand.
CCTCCTCCATGAGAGGAAAGGAATGGAAACAAGAGGCTTGTTCTGCATTGTTGCTTTTGTTTTCTTTTCACCTTGATTCTTCAGTGATCTGTCTTTGGGAGGTGAGTGGGGCAACAGAAATGGAGGAAAGGCAGCAATGGTACTCAGGGAGACAAAAAGCAGAGAGTGGGGGAAACAGTGACATGATCCCCAAAGAAATGTACTCATTGCCTGACTGACATAACTCTAACTACTCTGTACATCACTTTTATAACAAAGATTTTTAAAAAATTAAGGGGAAATGAGTCCTTCTGTGGAGAAATGCCCAGTGGCTGGAAGTTTCCAGAACAGAATCAAGTTGCTCTTCTCAAGTAGGACAGCCTGTTAATTTGAGGTACATATTCTTGAAACCATCTCAAATACTTCCTAGGTCGTTATTGGGTGTGAAAACATAAGCAAACAAATCACCCATTTTACCAGGTCTCCATGAGTGTAAATATTCTGTATTAAACCTGCAATCCTTGAGGGGAAAAGAAAGACCATGCCTGTGTACTTGGCAGATGATGCCCAGAAGATGTGTGACATTACTTGAGGAAATAAACAGCCACGTCTACTCCAAGAGATGAACGACCAGAAGGACCCAGAGAGGTCACTTCATCAGGTAGCACCGTGCGAGGATCATCTGTTCTCTGTCTTTCTGAATCTTTTTTTTTTTTCAACAGATTCTGTAAGAAAACAAAATTCCTCTACTAAAAGCCTTGGTCAACCCTGGTTTTCCTATCTGCCTTTAGGCAAAAAGAAAACTCTCTTGTTTTCAGAGAAGTTAGAAGCAGGGCCACGCTGGCCAGACCAGAGTGAGCACACGGATGTTCTAGCGATAGCCTTGTGTCCCCTGGCTTTCATTCCCGAGTCAAGGGTGAGGAGTGGAAGTTCATTCATGCATGTGGTATTCCCAAAACCCCACTAATTAATGACCAAATGGCAACTCCTTGCTGAGGCTTGTTTAAGGTTTTAAAAACAAACAGTGACAGGAGTAATCTGAATACTCAGACTGAGCTCTCTACACGTTGACAGAAGTTTAGAAAGTTTCCTCCTCTGTTCTATACTAGATTTCTCTCTAAGGATTTAAGACACATACTGAATTCATTGGCACGCCTTCCTGTAGGCTCAAATTATTTTAAAAAATGGCTTAGAAGAAGACTTCCTGGAAACGACATAAATGAAAGAATTGTATGGGTCATGTCGTTTCCAGGAAACGACATGAATTAAAGAATTGTATGTGTTTGGAGTCAGATCTGAGGCTGAATTCTGGCCTCATTGTCACAGGAACAAGAAACTTCAACTCCTTAAGCCTTTCCTTTCCCATATGCTTAATGGGAATAACAATGCTGAGATGAAAGAAATCACTGAAAAGACTGACTACAGACCCTGGCCCACAGTTCGTTGTTTGCATCCTGATAATGGCAAGTCTGTTTGTAGGAAGAGCAAGTTAACACAGATTTGCAATTTTTTCCATAAATGCTAAAAACTGTAAATAAGTTAGGATTGTCTTTAGGTTTTTCAATTTTTTAGTTATTTTTCTATTATCTTTAAATAATCATACAGAGGAATTTTAATTCAATGTATCATTTTATGAGGGCAATGTAGCTTTACCAATGTCATCCCTTGTATGGTTCTCCCACATCGCTACAAAAATCAGTTAAAATTTTAAGATCCAACAATCTCTGAATTAACTACTCAGCTTTGTGGTGGTAGCACAAAAGTAGCCATAGATGAGAAGGAAGTAAATGCGTGTATGCATGTGTTCCAATAAACCTTTAATTACAAAAACAAGAGGTATACCAGATGTGACCCATGGGGTATAAATTGCCCAATCCTGAGTTCATGTGGCAAATTAACGAAAATAATGGCATAATTACATACCCAACAGTCTTTAAATGAGTTATAGCTGAGTAAAAGCACACAGTAAATCTATCTTCACGGGTTTTGAAATGTCTGGTTTGATAGGCAACTTCATGAATTCTAAGTCAATCAAGTTAACCTTCAGTGAATGACACCTGCCACTGTACTTCATCTGCTAATCGCTTTCGATGACTTGCAAGTATCACCAGTTGCTGTTCAAATCCCATGCTAGAGAATATTGGGGCAATCTGAGATTCAGACAACCAGGTTATATGGTATTGCCCAACACACAAACTCTCTGGTTCAGAAAGTATTCTAGCAGTGTGTAAAATTTGTCACAGTCTGACATGAGAACTCAGATATCCCAATGATACAATACAACTAAAAATGTTATACTCATCTTTCTGAGATTTGTGCAACAATTCCTTCTGTTTTTTTTATATTCACAATATTTTCATTTGGGGAAACCTGTTTACTATCGAATATAATTGCATGTGACCTGACTGGAGAAACAAAGTTCAGTCAAAATTATTTTACATATAAATTATATATTTACATAATTTATACACCGAGATTAAAGTAGAACTTGAAAATAAAATGACCGATAAACTATTGCACACTTGGGTGACTATAGACAATAATTATGTACTCTGCGTTACAAAATCTGAAAGGAAAATATATTGGAAGTTTTTAATCACAAGTGATCAGGCCAGGCTTGGTGGCACATGCCTGTAAGTCCTAACACTTGGGAGGCTGAGGCAAGGTAATTCTTAGTTTGAGGCCAGCTTGAGCTGTAAAGCAAGACCCTGTTTGGAGGAAGAGGAAAAGGAGGAAGAGGGGGAGAAAGGAAGGAATAAGAGAAAGAGTGGAGGAGGAGAGAGAAGACAAGAATAAATAGGAGGGAGGAGAAGGAAAAAGAGAAGGAGGAGGAGGACCAGGAGGAAAAGGAGAAGGAGGAGGAGTGGAAGAAGAAGAGGAAGAGAGGGTAAGATTAGGAAGAAGGGAAAAGAAAGTGAAGAAGAGGAGGAGGAAGAGGAGAAAGAAGAGAAGAAAGGAAAAGAAGGAGGAGATGGAGAAGGAAAAGGAGAGGGAGAGGGAGAAGGAGAAGAAGAGAGGGAAAGGTTAAGAAGAAGGGAAGAGAAAGAGAAGTAGTAGAACAAGGAAGAAGTTGCCTGCTCTTTCCACCTGCATCATCTAACGTCGTCTGGTTTGTTTTTGTTTCCATTTCTTTATTGCCAAAGCGAAGCCCAGTTTCCTCTGTGAGGCAGTGAGGACATTTCTTACGTTGTTCTCACAGCAGAGCTGCGCCTGGCCGTGGGAAGCCGAGAGGAGCAGGCCCTCCTCTCCTCCTCGTGGGCTCCAGATGCTGGGGAGGGCGGCCACGCTCCCCCTGGGCTGTCTGCCCTCTCCCTCCACCTGCTCTTGTCTCAGGAGGGGACTTTACGGGACTCGTCCTGTTTTACTTGGAAAGGTGGAATCCATCTGGCTCAGAGCTCTAAGTGCACAGCACACGCCCCGTGTGTGAGGGGCCTTGGTGGGCCGCGATGGAGGGGTCTGCCCCTGTGCTCCCCGATACCTCGGGTTCAGCAGAACCCCCTTCCCCTAGCTGCCCTGCCTCCGACCTGCCCAGCTCCGCTCGCGCCCCAGGGCACCAAAGGCTTCCTAGTGTTCTGCACCACACTCAGTGCCTGGAGCTTACACAACTGGCATTGTTGGGTTTTAAATGAAGAATAGGACAAAATTCGATCCCACCCCAGAGTTTTCCTGGAAGGCTTCTCTAGGAAGGACACACCCATCCATGGTCTAGTTAGGAACTGGCCCAAGACAGTGCTCAGGCATATATATTTTCTAACCATACAGGAGAGGTCATTCAGCTAGGACACTAATGAACCCATGGGGAGAATTTTGCCTGACTTTCTGGTAGCTTTTTCCTGGGTTCCTTCAAACTACTAACTGAAATAGTATAAAAATGATTCCCCCCCCCCATATAGACATCTTAACTCTTTGTTTCCTATCTGGAAGGCAGAGAAATAAAGGTAGATTTTGTATGCTATTCATTATGTTTTAATTCACTGTCACAATCGAAAAGTCAGTATATCGTAAATACACATTCGTATTTATGATTGGCTTAGAAAACAACAGCATCTAACATTGTGATGGCCTTCTTTGTGGATTTTAAGGACAAAAAAAATGTTTCAATGTCAAGTTGATGAGTTGCCAAATGCAGTTGGTGAGAGAAGGGCTTGATTCTTTCCCCCTCGAATTGTGTGGCCAAGAAAAATAAATAAATAAGGCAGATAAAAGTTGACAGCCTTTGAATCAAATGTTATCATTTGAGAGCTCATGTTGTAAACCGCCTTGATGTCAGCGATTTTCTTTGGCGATTGGGGGCTGGGACTTTTCACTTCCCTGCAGACAGGAGTCTGATGGCTGGTTTGCTGTTGTGAGCACATTGGTGATAGACGATTTCACCACAGAAAGCAGTGATCAGATCGCGAGCATGAGGGTGCTAACCAGGGACCAAAAGACCCACAGGGTCCACTGTAGATTTCCCAGAGGACTGCTGGGCTTAGTTTCTTAAGGATGTGTTTGTGACGAGAGAAGGGATTTAAAATTTACACACCACTGTGTCTTTAGAAATATTATTTGTGTAAATTTTGACATACCTCATATGTGTGATAGAGGATATTTTATATTGCAAAAGGAGTCCCTTAGTAGGTTAATTATCGTTATCATTGGTATTGTAATATTCTTCAGTATTCTAAGTATCTCAAGCTTTATTTTTTCCCTTAATTATGTACTCAGAATATCAATAAAGTAGTCATATTATAGCACAATGTAGATAAAATCTTATAATAAAAGGTTTTAGTGGGGTACGGTTGGGAGAGATGGTGAGAACAATGAAATGTTCCACGATGGACAACGATGTATTGTATTCATAAACTGACACTCAAAGATAACAGATGTAAAATAAGAAAAAAGTTTTGGAATTTTGTAAATAATTTCAAGTCCATTCTATCTTTCAAAAATTTGCAAGCAATATTGCCTAAGATAATTTAAAGCATACTTTTTTGGTATATACAAGTTCAGAAATGTCAGCAGTATGCCTATCAAGATATAATTAGTGTCACTGTTGATGAACAGTTTTAGTAGCTAAAGAATTTGGTATCACTTATGCAAATGGTTTCTGCTCTTAGCACTCTGACACATTAAACATACTTAGATCTCAGCAGCGAGCGCTGTCAAATCCCATTTTCCTTTCAACTCTCCCTCCTAGTCAGCTAAATAATATGAAAGCTATTTGTCAGGCCACATAGATCAAACACGAACTGTTTGCAAAATAAATTACCTGTGAGGTTATTCACAGGCCAAATGAGATCCGGAAAGAATGTGTATATGGAAAGATAATGCAACTCAAGTGAAAAGAATAGCTGATATGCATAGTGAAGAGTGCGTATTCAAATTTTTTCCAAGTTAGGAAAAATGAATACTGGAAAAGTCCCATGCCTTTTCTCGACCATTCACTCTCTTTTGAAGTCAAGAATGATGTGGAGAAAACTTTAACTGAAGCAACCGTTTCCTAGAATAGCATTCGATTTAATGCGCATGTTTTGACAAATAAGAAAATAAAATTTTCTGCTGAGTTCTGATGGTTTTGTGGTTATATGTAACCCCGAAACATAAACATCCACAAAAAAGTAAGGTCAAGTTCCCACACATTTAATGTTATTAGAAAGTATGTTTTCATATAAATGTAGAAATTAATTGTGCAAATATAAAATTTAAAATTGAAGTATGAGGTATTTGCTATATAAGTTGTTCATAATTTTCCAATAAAATACTTTTACACTTTTGTAGATGTGTTCATTTGTATAAAACAGAGTCCCTTGAATGTAATAGTAGTGTTTTGTGTTTCTTTGGATCTTGACGTGAAAAGTGGCTAGCTCATAATGGACACTCAATAAAGTCTCCTGATAAATGGATGCTGTGGCTCCAAACTACCAATGTGAATTATGTTACTGGCTTCTGAAATCTTGTTCTTGTTTAATAGGAAAAATACATCTTAAGTAAAAGAATGAAAATATCTAGGTTCTAGTCCTGGTCCCAAAAGTTAATGGTACGTGACCTAGAGCCTGATGGTTGAGTCTTTAACAGAAAAAAAGAAAGAGGGACAGAAGTAAGGTTAAAAAAAATCACAAGAAGACACACAAGGGGATCACTGATTATTAATATAAGTTTCTGAGTTATACAAAAAAATCTAAAATTATGAGTATATACCAAGTATTATTTGTAGATAAAAGAACTACAAGGAACGCTTCTTGTAGTGTGAGTTTAGTATGTATATTATATTGCAGGATACATTAAGTGTGGAATTTTCACTATAACTCATATGAAGTATATTAGACAATACTGAATTGACAGATGCTTTAGAGAATGTACCGACACATACTAAAGAGTGATATTGTATATATTACAAGTAGTATGAAGAAAGATGCAGCACTGCAAGACAGTGGCATGTCATTGTAAACGAGATCTGAGCAGAGACATAGCAGCAGAGCCCTGAATGACGTATGTCCAGAAGGAAGTAGGGGTAGAGTATTCCATGTGGGAAAAACCGGAAATGAAAGGTCCTGAGGGAAGTCTCAGCTCTCAGCAGAAGAGCAATGAGAAATCCCATAAAATTGAATAGGGTAACGCAGGGGAAGAGTGGAAGGAGAGCTAGAAGGTTCTAAAGGGACTAGGAGACTGCATTATGAGATTGGAACTCAAAGAAGAGACCAATCTGGAGAGAAGTTCTTAAGAATCACCATTACATCAATACCTATGACTCTACATAGAGAAGATTGAACCTAGAGATGTCACCTGTAAAAGCTCAAAAACATGGCTGAGCAGTTTGTAGGACAACAAGATGGATAGACTTTCCACAGCTAAGTATTTGAAAAGAGGTGGCTTTCTGTGACAATCTGTGTCAAATGTCACCATAAGACCAATAAAGATAAGGACTGATAAGCAGCTTTGATATTTAGGGCACTGATTGGGAACACTTTAGTGAAGAGATGGCCACAAAAGCCTACCTTTTGTGGGTGCAAAGGAGGAGGATGTCAGGACTTTGGGGCCGGACAAATCATTTTCTGGAGAGTGGGGAATGAAGAAATGGAGCTATTGAAGATGCTGAGTATAATGGAAAGGACAATTGTTCTTCTAGTATGGGAGGTAGGATGCCATAGTGGTCACTTCTGAGATGGGAGGTAGGATACCATAATTGTCAGCGACAAGCTTGGAAGGAAGAACACTGGCAGGAAATGTGCTCCACTGAACTCCACTTTCTGTTGTCTGCTTTATAAACACTAACTCAGCATATTTAAGTGATATATATTTGCAAAATTTTATGGTAATGCACTTTTAAAACTATTTGTCTAGGAAATCTGTCTAAAACTTTTATCTATGGATGATACCACCAGGTTTCCTAACTTGCCTTTCAAAACCAAAAGTATTTGTGTTATCATGCACCCTGAATATCATTATTCACTGCTGTACTTCAGTAACACAGTAAAGACTCAATTTTCTGGGTGACTAAAATTTTCTTAATAATTATATAAATTAAGATTGGGAATACACCTACAGAAGATAGTAACATGTAGGACTATCCATATAGCTTGCATCACCTTGTAGACTATGAATTGTCATCAAGTCAGTTTACCAGCGCATGCAGCAAGAATTACACATTGTGAAATTGATTTCTATAGCATAGGTACATGAGGTAGAGGAAATCAACACGCACAATGAAAATAATACTAGAGAATGTTTGTAGCTGTAATCCAGGACATTTCATCCATTTGCATGGCTTAGTGGGGGAAATATACAGAGGTTATAGAATGCCTGGCTTTCAGATCTATTTGACATATATTTAAAATCTATGAACTATGAACTTAAGGAAGTTAATCTTCTTTATCTAAGCAGAGATTTAAAAATCTATGCAAGTGCTATTCATTACTCATTAAGGATAAAATGTTTTCCATACAAGTACCTGATACAGAACACCCATAGTTCTTCCCAAGTATTTTAAAATAATGTATACATATGTACATAAAAATAAAAATATAAAGAGCAGATATTTACCATAAACTTCACTACCAAAATATGATAGTAGTAAGATTTTGATATGTATCATATGTATATCTACATGCCAATATTTGACAAGTGCCAATACTTCAAGAAGTGTTTTAAATAAATATCAGCTTCATAACATTTGATACACCTATTTTTTACAGAATTTTCTAACATTCCAAAACAGGACTTTGAGTACACCAAATAAATTTTCCAGCCACTCATATTGACATAGGTTAGCATAGCAAATATAAAATGGAAGGGAAAATGGGAGTGAACATACAAAGGCAGTTGGGAAGGGCAGAGAGCCAGATTCATGCTCAAAATATCCTGAGCAGAGTGAAAATTTGCCTCTCAGAACTGGCGGCCCAGGAGGCCCTGCCCCGTTCTTTGCTGGCAGGCGGGGTCTCTCCTGGGCACTGCAAGATGCTGCATTAGTTGGAGCAGTGTGGGATTCTTATAGGACAATAAGTATATACAAATTATTTTAGAAGTAATTCTAGATCTTGACAGCCAGGAAGGTTGTGGGACATCTGGAATGGAAGGAGCCAGTCAGCCTAAGGCATCTTATTAGCAGAAATTGCCCCATAGTGTTGTCTATATGTCAATAATAAAATTATTAGCAGAAATTATACAAGAGAGTTGTCTAGTCATTAATAATGAAATGAGAAAACTACAATTGTTTCATTCCCTTTGTGTCCACTTAAAAGACATTCATATTTCCAGAAGATTCCATCAATTTACCTTGGGTCCAATGATTATCCTTTGGATAAGAAGTTGTAAAGGGAAAATTTTTACAAGTATAATTAGCAAGAGAGGGTAGAATGATGCTATACTTTGTGTGACAGTATTATAATTTATATATGTATTCATTCCATACTTGGTTTAGCTTTAAGGTGTTTCTCATCGTTGTCATTTATAACACATATACAAATACATGTGTATACATAATGTGTATTATCTATAATGCTATATATCTTTTTCTCCCAACTCTGATTTTTGAAATTATTTCCCTATAAATGATATTACTGAATAAACATTTTTTAACATTGAGTTTTTTGAGACATAATGGGAAAATTACTTACTGTAAGGATATTAGCAATTTATATTCTGATTAGCAGTGATTAAGCATACTCTCAAAAGCCCTTGGTAATACATTTAACAATACTTCTTTGTGCTTACAATGAACCAATGGCCATTCTAGTCTTCAGAAATACAGACTTCTTCGCTACCATATACGTAAATCTTAAAGAGACAAATACCTAGGAATAACCTTAACCAAAGAAGTGAAAGACCTCTTTGAAGAGAACTTTAAAAGCTTGAAAAATGAAATTAAGTCAGAACTAAGAAAATGGAAAAACCTCCCATGCTCCTGGATTGGGAGGATTAATATAATCAAAATGGCAATATTGCCAAAGGCTATCTACAAATTCAATGCAATACCCATTAATATCCCAACACCATTCTTTAATGAAATAGAGGAAGCAATCCAGAAATTCATATGGAACAATAAAAGACCTAGAATAGCAAAAACACTCCTAAGCAGAAAGAACAGTGCTGGAGGAATTACAATACCCAACTTCAAGCTGTATTATAAAGCTATAGTAATAAAAACAGCTTGGTATTGGCACCGGAACAGGCCTGAAGACCAATGGAACAGAATTGAAGACCCAGAATTAAACCCACAGAACTATGCCTACTTAATCTTTGATAAAGGAGCTAAAACAATAGTATGGAAGAAAGATAGCCTCTTTAACAAGTGGTGCTGGCAAAACTGGCTCAACACATGCAACAAACTAAAACTAGATCCTTATATATCACCCTGCACCAAAATCAATTCCAAATGGATTAAAGACCTTGAAATCAAAACAGGCACCCTGAAGACACTAAAGGAAGGAGTAGGAGAAACACTTGGGCTCCTTGGCACAGGACAGAACTTCCTTAACAAAGTCCCTGAAAGGCTACAAATCAAAGAAAGGTTGGACAAATGGGACTGCATCAAACTCCAGAGCTTCTGCACGGCAAAGGACATAGCTCTCAAGATAAACAGAAAGCCCACAGACTGGGAGAAGATCTTTACCGGACATTCAACAGACAAAGGCCTCATCTCTAAAATATATGCAGAACTAAAAAAATTACCTTCTTCCAAAACAAAACTGCAAAGAACCAATAGCCCCCTCATCAAGTGGGCTAAAGACTTGCAAAGAAACTTCTCTGATGAGGAAATGAGAATGGCCAATAGACATATGAAAAAATGCTCTACATCACTGGCCATAAAGGAAATGCAAATCAAAACAACATTGAGATTCCATCTCACCCCAGCAAGAATGTCATATATCAAGAAAACTAATAATAACAATTGTTGGAGGGGATGTGGCCAAAAGGGAACCCTACTTCATTGTTGGTGGGAATGTAAACTGGTTCAGCCACTCTGGCAAGCAGTATGGAGATTCCTCAGAAGGCTCAATATAGAACTCCCCTATGACCCAGCAGCCCCACTGTTGGGTATCTACCCAAAAGCCCACAAACAAAATCACAGTAATGCCACCAGCACAACAAAGTTCATCGCAGCACAATTTGTCATAGCGAGAAGCTGGAACCAACCCAGATGCCCCTCCATAGATGAATGGATCAGGAAAATGTGGTACATTTACACAATGGAATTTTATGCCTCTATCAGAAAGAATGATATTGTTCCATTTGTAAGGAAATGGAAGGACTTGGAAAAAGTTATACTAAGTGAAGTGAGCCAGACCCAAAGAAACATGGACTCTATGGCCTCCCTTATTGGGAATAATTAGTACAGGTTTAGGCAAGCCATAGCAGAGCATCACAAGGCCCAATAGCTATACACTTAGAAACAAATAAGAGGATGCTAAGTGAAATGAACTCCATGTTATGGAAACAAGTGATATATCACAGTTGTAACTACTTTCAACGTCCTATGTGTATGTGTAGTTTCTATTATTGATGATGTTTTGTATCACCTTCCTATGTTTGTACCTACACTATCTCTGTAATCTTATCTGAGTATATTGGAAACCGTGTTTACTGGTATTGGAAGTAGGAAATTCAAAGGGAATACCAAATTCGAGAGACACAGGGTAAAAAAAGAGAAATAACTACAAAAGCAATACTTGCAAAACTGTTTGGTGTAAGTGAACTGAACACCTGGGGGGGTAGGAAAAGGGGGGGAGGGAGGGGGACATGAGGGACAAGGCAACAAACAGTACAAGAAATGTATCCAATGACCAACGTATGATACTGTAACCTCTCTGTACGTCAGTTTGATAATAAAAATTTGAGAAAAAAAAAATCTTAAAGAGACAGTGTCTCAGAACTTGGTGGTATCAAGATAGTAGGTCATGAGAGGCAGTGGAAAGGGATGGCTATGCAAGGGCTGGAAAGCAATAGAGTGGTCAGGCAGAGTCCACCAATTAGGAACCATTGAACTGAGCACTGAATAATAAGGAGAATTAGGCCTCTGAACACCATGGGAAGAACTGTCTACACTGGAGGAATATCATGTGCAAAAAAGCTGAGGCAGGAAAGACTTTAAAATATCTAAGGAAGTAAAGAAAGCCAGTGTCAATAAGGTGTCAAGGAAGTTAAAAAGAGGATAGTCAGGCACTGGAGGCTCATATATAATCCTAGCTACTCAGCTGGCTGAGATCTGTGGATCGTGGTTCAAATCCAACCTGGGCAGAAAAGTATTGTAATACTCTTGTCTCCAAAAACACTTTTAAAAACTGGAAGTATTACATACAGAACTATAGACTGGGTGGCTTGCCACTCAAGAATTCATTTCCTCACACTTCTGGAAATGGATGTTCGTGATCAAGTGTTGATTTCTTCAGAAACTTCTCTTTGTTGTAAAATGACTACCACAATCAACATATTAATCACCAGGCATCGTTATCACTGTGTGCATGTGTGTGGGAGTTTTACTCATATTGCTGTACATTATCTAGAAGTTATTCATCTTATGGCTGAAAGTTTGTACTCTTTGAAGAACACTGTCCCCCCCCCCCCCACCACACAGCCTTAATCCCAGGCCACCAACATTCTACTGTTTGTTTTTTTCATTATTTCTAGGCCATGTGAAGAACACCTAGTACTTGTGTTTTCAGAGTGAGGACCTGTTCACTCTGTATTCTTTTCGTCAGCCTCAGCTTCTTCAATACTGCACTTAACAAAACAACAGCTCCAGGCCCCAGCGGCTCACCTGCGATCCTACCTACGCAGGAGGCTGAGACCTGAGATCTGAAGGGCACACTTCGAAGATAGTGAGGGCAGGAAAGCCTGTGAGGCTCTTATCACCAATTAACTGCCAAAAAGTTGGAAATGGAACTGTGGCTCCAGTGACAGAGCACTAGCCTTGAGCACAAAAGTTCAAGTACAGTGACCAGGCTCTGAGTTCAAGCCTTAGGACCAGCACACACACACACACACACACACACACACACACACACACACACACACACTTGAGCTAAAAAGCCACAAACTTATAAATAAGATTAATGTTACTTAAAATTTGAGTTTTTTCCATTTTTATTGTTATGATAAAGGTGATATACAGAGGGGGATTTTCCATTTTAAAAGAAATTGTATTAATTTTGGATTTACTGCTGTCAGTCGTACAAAGTGGTTTGAATGTCACATATCAGTGAAACGTGCATTGATCAGTGCATTTTGATCAGTGGCACCCCTTTCCTCATTCTCTGCCAAACCCATCATCCCGTCATATCATCTAGTTTTCATTTTGATATATTTACATTAAATACTCTGCACCTTCTTGCCAAGCACCAGTGTCTAACACCTGCAATCCCATCTGTTTAGGAGGCTGAGCTCTGAGGATCAAGGTTCAAAGTCAGCCCAGGTAGACAAAATTGAAACCCTTATCTCCAATTAACCAGTAAAAACCCAGAAGTTGTGGCTCAAGTGGTAGAGCAAAAATGCTAAGCAAAAGCCAAGCCAAAGTTCAAGCCTCAGTACTGGCATAACAAGAAATTCTAATTACTTCTGGTGTATTATAGTTTTACTTCCAGTTAAATACGTTGACCCAAAATATGGTAGAAAACTAATATTAACTTGTCCTGGTAGTATTTAGATGTATTTTTTCCAGCATCCTCACCAAGGGGTTGTGGCCTGGAAACCAGATTGAAACAGAGCGACATTCTTTCATGCCATCTTTTTTTGAAATAGCTAAATATAGAAGATATGTAAAGAAAGATTTATGGAACAGTCTATGTGCCACCAGCATCATATTTTAAATGTTCACAACCATCATCAAAGAGACACATTTCTGTTCCTATCACAAACAAAGAAAACAAGATAAAACTCTTGAATAATCTCAGCACCCTCCCTCCAGCCCCCACATGGTATCAGATTGCGGATGGGTCTGCTTCCAGACCCTCGTTACCCAATGGAACATGCACTTAGCCAGACTGGTCAATGGTAGCCCAGAAAATTCTGATGGATTTCAAATAGGTTAACCTGGCAATCCCTGACTAAGAAATTCTGAACACCAGCAGAAGTGACACTTTCATTACTGCTCTTTCGACCAATTCAAAATATAATATGGATTTTTATAAGTGTGGGTAGAATTTTTGTGTGTGTCAGAGAAAGTCCAAAGAAGGCAATGAAATACATACTCACAAAAGAATCTATAGCCCTACATGATTCAAAATTAATAGTATATTAATAGTAGTGTAATGTATACTTATCAGCCTCCAGATATAGTCTACTTTAAAAACCTCAGGTAGAAAAATATCTTACCATTTAAATCACCCAGTGCCAATTTGTACTTACCACAAAAAAAATCTAATGTGGATATGGAAAATTATAGTTTTTCCATTTCTATGGAGAATTTCACATGCCAACCAAATAAACAAACAACTTTTTGTGTTAGTCTATTTCCATTCTATCAAGGCCTTAAGATCTTTCTGCTTTTGATTACTTCATTTTATTAAGCAAGAGATTACTCCTTTCCTAGAAAAAAAAAAAAGAAAAGAATTCTATGCTTTCCACTGTAAAAATGGCCCACAATCTGCCATAGCTGCTTATAGGCTAACATCTGGAATTTCTAAATAAAACACTGAATCAGAGTCTGAAGAGCTTACTAGACTATCTAGTGGTGCACACATGTGTACTTCTTAGAGGGGAAAACACACTCTTCCTGCTTGATGTAACGACGTTTGAGAGCTCACCCAGACAATGCCCACATTATTACATCTGTGCAGAACACATCCCTCGTGCATTAAAGGGCTAACTGTTCTTCCATTAGTGGCCATGTGTAATTCCTTTTGAGAGGAACTCAAAATGAGCTCCTTAACAGGATTAATCGCTCACATACTCTACTGTGTGGACAGACAGCAACCTGGAACCAAGCTCAGAGTTGACCCACTTAACCAGTGTCAGATGGTTCTGATCAATGTATACGAGCCTGCTAAAACCTTGCTATTAGGGGATTAAAGGAAATAACAGATTCTTCCTGGATTTCTAGAGCTTTTGCCTTTTTAGAAAAAAAAATGAGCAAGTTTTCAGTTTCTTCTCAAAAGCTATGCCAATAAAGTGATACATTCTCATCCTAAAAGCCATCGTGGAACTTGAGACAAAAACTAATCACATAAGATCCACAGAATGCCTACATGGTTACCCAACACATTTTTGAGCTGAAATAGCACAAAGAACTATTTTTTTTGTTGATCATGGAATACATTTCCTTGCCTAATAAAATAACCAGCCTCTGAAATCTCATGTGTCTCACCAGTCTCTAATGGAGACCACAATGTCCACATTAGGCGGTTCAAGCCCCTGCTTCTGCGCCCCAATCTTCATCCCAGTGTCCCACCTGGTCCTCAGAAGCCAGGGCAGCCATTCTCCCTGTTCCCCTCGGCCCCCCACGGTGTCCCCCTCTGTTTCTAAGGCGTCCATCATTTGCTACTCCTTTCTTCTTGGTACCGTGCCTCCCTGCGTGTGTTTCTGATGCTGGGCCTGTGGTCTCTGGCTGTGCAAAAGTGATCTCAATGATCTTCCCTGGAAACTTCAAGCAGAACCTGGGCCCAGCCCCAACGCTCACGGTCCAGCCCCAGTCTGTAAATGGATCCAGGGAGGAAGCAAAACTGTGCCTGGATAGGGGTTTCCTACTAGCTACCTTCGTCTATTACACAACACAAATTACACATCAAAATTATGCTTGTGCTTGATCCTAGGCCCAATCCGTGAAAACCAGTTAAAATTCTAATCATTAAAACGTGAGTCGCTGGTTTCCAGCCTGATGCTGAACTTAAGCACCTAGCTAAAAAGATCATTACATTGTCATGACTCTTTTTGGTTGGTCCGAAGGCTTGAACGCTGGACCTGGGCGCTAGCACTCTATCATTTAAGTCACAGCTCCCCTTCCAGCTTTTTGTGGTTCATTGGAGATCAGAGTCGTCTCATGGACTTTGGACTGGCTTCCAACCATGATCTGAAGAGCTCAGGCTCCTGGGCAGCTAGATTTACAGGCACGAGCCACCTGCACCAGGTCATTTTCTTCACATGCATAATTTTTTTTTTTGGCCAGTCCTGGGCCTTGGACTCAGGGCCTGAGCACTGTCCCTGGCTTCTTCCCACTCTAGGCTAGCACTCTGCCACTTGAGCCACAGCGCCGCTTCTGGCCGTTTTCTGTATATGTGGTGCTGGGGAATCGAACCTAGGGCCTCGTGTATCCGAGGCAGGCACTCTTGCCACCAGGCCATATCCCCAGCCCCACGTGCATAATTCTTGATGTTTGTGTCTGTTCAAAACTTAACAGCCTACTTTTACTTCACACTTTCTTTTTTTATATTTTTTTCCTTTTTCTCGACTATAAAATGACAAGAGCTGTGGATGGTGGGGTGTCCCCAGAGCCCTTCCCTAAACACTTCCTTTTCTCAGGATTTGCACAACAGGTTCCTGGGTCCCCATTGTTGCGCAACCCCTGCCTAGTTTATGCCCATGGGCCGTTTGCTTTCCCAGCACTATTCTTTAGAACTTGGGTGGTCTAAAGAATTCTGTGCCCTATGTGCAACCAGTCCTTCAAGAGAGTTTGCTAGCAATAGGATCTCAAACATGGCTCCGAGTCGGTGGTGAGGAATCAAGTGAATGACAACCAGGAAAGGGAGATGCTGTGTGAGAAACTGGCATTTGTATATGAGGTTGCTAAAATTAGGCAAAGTTGGCTGCTAAACCATAATCTTTCAATTCAGGATAACTTTTGTTCTGGATATATATATATATTATATATATTAATTTTTGTCTAAAATGAAAGCATAGGTCCCGGCCATCCCAGAGGACCATCACAGGCAGGAGAAGGTTCATAAGGAGGTTTAGTAGTGGGGCCATAGTTCCCACAGGAGAGGGAGCTACATGGCGTCTGCACCTTATCCAGGTGGCAGCTTCTCTCTCTGGGGGTAAAGGGGAAGTCATTAGGTGGTGAGTAGGAGTGGCTCATTAGGTATGGGTGGATCTGGGGGCGAGTGGGAGGAGCTGAGGACCTGAGGCTGGGGAAATGCTAACATTCCCCCATTTGTTGTTTATTAATAACAGAGAAGGGGTACCAGGGCGGGAGTATGGGCGGAGGTTGTTTCTTCTGGAGCTACTTCCTGCTGTAAAGGGATGAAGTAGTCAGGGGTCCCTGATTCGTCATTTGGCCTGGTACCGTCCAGTTTGGTTGGTAAAAGTCCTCATCATTTCCATGAGAATGGTTATCAGGGCCAATGCGTGTCATGGTCTCCTCTGGCTACCTCCTGCAGCTTGGGCACATCAAGGAGTCCCTAGGGCTGGGGTCTTCAGGGTCCAGATCTGCGCTGGGCACAGCAGTGTAGTAAGAGGATGGCCTTGAACTGCAAGTTCCCAGGTGGTGACCTCGGTGAGGGATGTTATCCTGTTAAAAGAGACTTTTGAAAAGGTCAGGCAAAAGGCTAACAAGTTCATAGGACCAGTTAACATGAACAACCTGGAAGAACACACCCTAGGCACAAGCCAGAAAAGTTACATTTGGAACATAAACCCAATTGTGGCTCATTACAAGGAAGGAGGAAAAACTGGACTGGGGGCAGGAAGGAAGTGTTTAGGGATAGTAGACTGGTTGGGAGTAACCAGTCAGAGGCAATATGTATATATATATATATTTATATAAATAGCAAGTAACAAAGGCAAGAATACAAGTTTCTGTCCAGAGGAAAATGGACAGGTATGGACATTAGGTGGGTAAACAACTATTCCTCTTGATCTCCCAGCTCTGATTAACTTTGAAAGGGCAAGTTTAAATTGACTCCATTTAAGATGAGACTTCATCTCCTCTTACACCTCTCCATGGTTCCTCGTTGTCAAGATTGACCGCATCCTGAAGGTCTAGGTGCTCATTGCTTGGATAGCTTGTTCCAGTTGGCATTCACGGGATTTGAACTCAAGGCCTGGGCACTGTCCCTGAGCACTTCTGCTTGAGGCTAGTGCTCTACCACTTGAGCCACGGTGACACACTCCATGCTCGGTCCGAGACACAGTGATTGGGGTGACGATTCCATCGCTGATTGTCTCTCACATTTCAGCTGACCAGAGTAATACCGAGGATGCTTGGTATTGACTCCTCAGCTCCACTAATCACTTACCATGGGAGGGGCACAATCTAACATTCCTCAGGACTCTCCCTAGACAATCTAAAAGTTCTAAAACTTGAGACCGACATTGACCCTGAAGAGCTTCTGCAATTATGCAATAAAATGAGGCCCCAATAGCCATTGGACAATCAGTCCACGTGGCCCATTAATGGGACACTGGATCCTGATATTACGCAGGATCTTGCCAACTACTGCAAGCGTTCGGGCAAGCTGATGGAGGCCAGCTACATAGAGGCTTTCTCTTTCCTCTACTCTCTTTTGCTCTACGTGACTTTCTATGGTCTGTGGTTCTTCTGGGACAATTTTCCTTTCATAAAATTTCTCTTCAAAACATAGGGGCCTCCCAAAAAGAGAATTCGAAGTAAAATATTCTACCACTAAAAACCTTTTTGGTTTTAATCTAGCTAGACAAGCAGATTATGTGTTAATGTTTGTGCTCTCCATACATTGAATTGTGTTTTCTCAAAGGATTTATTAGGTCTGTTCAGAAGGTCTTAAATACATGAGTGAATAACAAATCAGTAGTTTTGGTTCTTGATATCTCAGAATAATAGATCTTTCCTAGCAATTGGCCATATTTGTGGATTCATAGATTTTCAACCCAGGAATTAATTGCAATGATTTTGAGTTTTTTCATTGTATTCCTTAATGATTACTTATCTATCTTTCTTTTTAGCTATCTATAAATTTTCTGACAAATAACTTATTGTTTTAATATGCTTTAAATGGAAGAAATAAGTAACAGTCATGATAATGTATACACACATATAAGTGTGAGTGATTCAAGTGCAGGCGTTTCTGTCTTGTGCACATACTTAAATTTTGTATGTACACGTAATGAGTTAACAGGCTACGGTAGCTATTTGGCCTTCAAGTTTTATGTCAGGTCCACTTATACTACTCATTTATGCAACAAATAGCCATACCATATTCCTGCTGCTATTCTAAACAGCTGGATATGGACAAGATAGAATATATCCCTAAATTCATATCTCCTAATTCTTGTTTCAGTGCTCTATCAATTAGACCATAAGGGCTCTTTCTCCTGGCAAAGTGTTTTTTTAACTGCATTTTAAATTAATTGTTTATTTATTGGCAAAGTGATACACAGTGGGGTCACAGTTTCATCAGTAAGGCAGTGAGTACATTTCTTATCCAACTTGTTACCTCCTCCAAGATTTAAACCATGAGGTTCCAAAGTTTAATCTCTATCTGATTTTCATAAACAATTAATAAAATGACTTATAGTGCTCTTGAGTATTTCTCTAGGTATCTAGCTACTATCTAATATCATATAGTAGGAAAAGATTTCAAGACACACACACACACACACACACACACACACACACACACACACACTCATGAGAAATGCTCAAACCCAGAGAACTGATGCTGTCTTGATGGGAGGATGATAAATTACTTCCCATTCACTGAGTGATTTTCCCAGGGGTATTTGTTCCTCTTGAAGCACAGGTGTTCCCCTGGGTACATGATATATTTCATTGAGCACCAAGACAGCTCAGGAAGCCACAAATACTGCTCAAAGATTCAAGTTCATTACTTTGGGATAAAGTGGTTGGGTTTTTTTTTCCAAATCATTACACATAGAAAAATTTCTTGTTATGTTTTTGCAAGAAATTGGTATCAAAGCTGTTACAGGCGTCCATACCTTATTAGTATAATGACCATAGGATTTATCACCCAAACTGGATCACCAGATCATAAAAATGATTGCAACTGGAATATTAGTGAAGGACTAGGAATTAATGCTAGCTATTTCATGCATCATAAGCTGGCAACCCTCTAGGCCAGCCAAGATTAGTGGATATTTATTTGTGTAAGTAGTCAGGTGTTACGCAGACTTGTACTGTATACAGGTATGACCTCCTAATGATGTCATCATCTGAGCTCCATTATTCTAGGGAATGCTTGAATACACTTCTTTCCTCTTCCATTAAACAAGAAGTTCTGCTTGAATTAGTAGGATGCCTTTGGCTATACAAAACTTTAAAGGTGTCATTATTTCAGCATTCACAGAAAAAGTTACTCTAGCTTTCTAACTTTTGTAATGACTAAGTCTATATGACCTTTTGACCCATTTTTTACATCAAGGAGGGTGAATGGTGCTTAATGACAGTATAGGGTATTTGATTTCTCATCATACATGGAGCCAGATTCTCTACAATGCAAATGAAAATTACATTAGTGGGAAGGAATAACCAGGGAGGAAAGGATGGTAAATAGGTGGGTATAGAAGCTAAGAAGGCAATAAAAAAGGTGCCCAGATCAAGAAATCTAAGTTGCTGACAATAGGAATTATGAGGAAGAAACAAGTAATAGAGATCGAAACTAATGCTAGTAAAATGGATTAAATCACAAAGTACATGAAAGATTGGAATCGGAGATGTCCTGATAATTTTAGGTTAGATGACTCACAGGTGTATATAACATCTTCTACATAGGGTGTGTACATCTGTGTGTGTGTGTGTGTGTGTGTGTGTGCGTGTGTGTTGGTCCAGGGTTGTGAACTCACGGCCTGGGCACTGTCCCTGAGCTTTTGTGCTCAAGCTTAATGCTCTTCAACTTGAACCACAGTTCCACTTCTGGATTTGGGGTGACTAATTAGAGATAGGAGGCACCGATTTCCCTGCTTGGGCTGGCTTTGAACCACGATCCTCAGATCTCAGCTTTCTGAGTATCTAGGATTACCAGTGCGAGCCATCAGGGCTTGTGGCCCAGTGTTTCTTGACTGACAGGATGCTGCTGCTCACAGAGATGGAACGCTGCCAGAGACAGTAGGGGAAGAATGGGAGAGGAAGCTGGATTTGGGACATGTTAGCTTAGATTGACCATGTCCTATAATAGACATGGATTTGATTGTTTTGTTACATTTCCTGACAGTCTGCTGTTTGGCCTACAGCAGGTCTATCATGTCAGCCAGGACTCTCTTAGACATACAAATACCAAACATCTATTTATGAGACCAATAAGATGTGAAGTGACAAGCTGCTGTGATTTAGAAAGTCTTTTTGTAGAGGTGGATGCAGCTAGCATCTGTGCTTCTTGACTTGCACAGCGCCTTTTGTCTCTTCTCATCAGGAATCTAATGATAGACAGATGAATATAAACAGAGACCTCACAGAGATACCTTAAACACGATTCATATTCCAATATAAATTAATGTCTGCTGAACAATACATGCAATATTGGTGAGATTAAGTCTGAGAGCTATAGAAGTGACAAATCGTCCTATTCAAAACTTCGTGAAGAGAGAGGCAGAAAGGCAGAAGCCTTAGGGGAAGTTTGTGGGGAGGAATGGTCATTATTCAGTCTCTTCAAAAGGCTGATGATTATTTGGCTTCTCCAAAAGGTAAATACTCACCATATGGAACTTATTGCTGTTATAAACACTAGGAAATTAAATTTGTAAATATCTGTGATACAGATATGGTCATTTGTTTGAAATTTAGTAAATTAAAAAAAGGTGACGATTTTTACTTTTTGAATTAGCCAGATTTGGGGCCCCTGGTGTTCTATCACCTATTTTTGACATCATCTCGGTACATTAGATCTTTTTTTCTTTACACTCACAGAAACATATCTCTGAGCTGGTGAATTCTATAGCATTAATTAGTCTATTTTGATTGGTCAGTACACTGGCTTCTTCATTTGTAAAATATAAAGCGTAGTGTTTGTATTACATGTGCCTAATTAATTTGTGCAGCAGACAACTTTGAGATCTAGATTCTCCCCTCCAACACTATCTCTGTCTGTCTGTTTATCTGTCTTTCTTTCTATCGTGTGTTTCATTATTAGGATATTGTGAAACATTTTTTCCACACTGAAAAATATGATTAAAAACGAACTGAGACAGAAATGTAAATCTAGTATTAAACTCAGATTTACATTTTGGCATTATTATAGGAGAAATTAACCACAAAGTTCCTACTAATTTTAGTCTTAAATCTTTAGCCACTTAGCATTTGAACCAGCTATGCCAAACCAAAATATAAATTCTCTTGAAACTGAATGCTGAATAAGACAGTGACACTAAATCCCAGGGTGTTTTGTGGTTGTAATTCCTGAACCAGGACTGAGACTTTTCATACCAGCAATTTAGATTCACTGCCATATTTTAATACAACTTCTGCATTAATATAGATAAATGTAGCTACGTATATAAAAAGAAATGCATATACCTGTTCATAAATACACATATTTACAGGCACATATATTTATACACACAGAGGTATTTTATTTCTAAATTTATGTCTCTCATATTAGGAAAAATTAGATATTTGCAGACATACTTATATGCAGAGATATTTTACTCCTAAATTTATATTTTTCATATAAATCATCGATCATTTCAAATGTTAGCATAAATTTGTCAATGGCTTTTTATCTAAAACAATAAGGTGTGTGTGTGTGTGTGTGTGTGTGTGTGTGTGTGTGTGTGTGTGTGTCTTTAGGAGCTAGAAAGTTAAGATGGATGGATTTTTATCTTATTATTAAATAATCCAAGGGATTAAAAATCCAATTCACAAATTAGAAGCACTTAAATTCTATGCACATTAAAATTCAGATTTACCCCTCAAGGATGCATGTAAGAATCAAATGATCATTTGATGTTTCTTATAACTTTTTGCAGAAATGGTTATTTGATAAGAAAATGTTTACAAAAGCCTATAGCGGCCATAGCATGGCATTTGTTAGTTGAAAACTGTTCTGTATGTATACAGTACTTTATAATTACTACCACTGTACTATTCAGTCTCTCCTTTGATGCTGATCTTAGCTGTGATGGATGTGGAGACAACAGGTCTGCCTATAGAGACAGAGTTTAGAGAAGGTGCATAAGCGTGTGGAGAATACACAGGTCACATGCCACTCTCTAAAACATCTTCTACAGAGCTGTGACAATGTCCACAACATGTATTGTTATAAATATGGTTTAAAACAGGGAGTCAGACAGCCATGGAAACGAGGAAACGTATCTATTGACAACTTAGGGGCAAACTCTCTAAGAGCTGATTTTTCAGGGGAAACACAACAATTTTCTGATTTTTCCTAACCAAAATGCAGTTCTAAATTGTCTTTGAGGCTTCTTCTCTTTGAGTCAATTACACGGCAGGCTGTCAACATTCCCATGATACTGGATCAAAAGAGCGGATGGCATGCTGGGCATCTAAGACAATTTGGTTCATAGCTCTCAATTGGGAGTCCTCAAAATGCTTTATTACTAACCCAGTACTGCCAGGGTTCCCATTGCAATGGGGGTAGTCCAAACACACCAATATAGGTAAGATAACTACACTGACCCCTCAATTCCTTCCTTGGTATCTCCCTGCCACCCCAAAGTCCACAGGGAAAAATCTGGGTCTCTTTATGATTGATGTATAGAGCCATATCCAGACTACCCAAAATGACATGATCCATGGTAACTTGAGTAAAGAGAAAGAAATTGCAGAAAAATTATTCATGCCTCAAACTAAAGACCTTCCACCCTGCAATTTAGCCTTTACTCAAGGCCCTACAGAAAGCTGTGTTCAGGAGCTTGTGTGGTCCCATATTGGCAGAGACCAGAGGAAAAATAAGGCAATGCTTGAGGCACAGAGACAAGCCTACAGAGCTGACACTAACTCATCAGCCAGTGGGCATCCAGCGTTCTAATGTAAGCTCTTTTCAATTTAGCGATTTGCTCCTGGCCCAAATGCACCAAGTGTGTTCTTTCATTCTTGAGTTTTCCTTTCAGAACACTGAGTTCTAAGGGAGACTGGTCCTCATCACAAAAAAATAATCTGAATGGACACAGGAAAGGAAGAGAAATAATTTAAAGCTCGGGAATTCTACTCCTAGACTAAGAAGGGTCAAACAGAGTGAAAAGGTATGAGAACAAGGAATTGGTACATAAAAGAAGAAATACTGTTAGTTCTATTAATAGCAAAAAAAATAAAATAAAAGAATCAAAAGCAAAAGCAGTAAATCAAGGGGCCTGCACAGGGGACATGCAAAAGTCCCCTACCTAACACAACGATGTCATGTGTCATCGCAACTAGGACAATTACAAAAATAAAAAAGTACTAATTCCACCAGTCCCCACATGTGTCTATATTTCTACCTCTACCCCTATATCCTGCTAGAAATATACAGTAACACTAATAGAATATGCCCCATTGCTTCATTTTATCACCATCTTGGAGTACATACTTCCTGTTACTGGAATATCTCTCTCCCCCCACCCTTTGTTTTTTTTGTTTTTTTTTTTACAACTACAGCCTCCAGTTTTCTTATTAAAATGTAACTCCTATAAATGGAAAAATCTCCCATGCTCCTGGATTGGGAAATTAATATTGTCAAAATGGCAATATTGCCAAAGGCTATCTACAAATTCAATGCCATACCCATTAATATCCCGATACCATTTTTTAATGAAATAGAGGAAGCAATCCAGAAATTCATATGGAACAATAAAAGACCCCGAATAGCAAAAACAATCCTAAGCAGAAAGAACAGTGCTGGAGAATTACAATTCCAAACTTCAAGCTGTATTACAAAGCTATAGTAATAAAAACAGCTTTGTATTGGCACAGGAACAGGCCTGAAGACCAATAGAACAGAACTGAAGACCCAGAAATGAACCCGCAGAACTATGCCTATTTAATCTTTGATAAAGGAGCTAAAAAATAGGATGGAAAAAAGATAGCCTCTTTAACAAATGGTGCTGGCAAAACTGGCTCAATACCTGCAACAAACTAAAACTAGATCCTTATATATCACCCTGTACCAAAATCAATCCCAAATGGATCAAAGACCTCGAAATTAGAACAGATACCCTGAAAACACTAAAAGAAGGAGTAGGAGAAACACTTGGGCTCCTTCACACAGGACAACATTTCCTTAATAAAGGCCCAGAATTGCAACAAGTCAAAGAAAGGTTGGGCAAATGGGACTGCATCAAACTGCAGAGCTTCTGTACAGCAAAGGACATAGCTTGCAAGATAAACAGAAAGGCCACAGATTGGGGAAAGATCTTTACCGGCCATGCAAAGGACAAAGGCCTCTTATCCAAAATATATGCAGAACTAAAAAGTTAAAGTTCTCCAAAACAAAACCTCCAAGAACCAACAGCCCCCTCAACAAGTGGGCTAAAGACTTAAAACGAGACTTCTCGGATGAGGAAATGAGAATGGCCAAGAGACATATGAAAAAGTGCTCTACATCACTGGCCATAAAAGAAATGCAAATCAAAACAACATTGAGATTCCACTTCACCCCAGTAAGAATGTCCATTATCAAGAAAACTAACAATAACAAATGTTGGAGGGGATGTGGCCCAAAGGGAACCCTACTTCATTATTGGTGGGAATGGAAACTGGTTCAGCCACTCTGGCAAACAGTATGGAGATTCCTCAGAAGGCTAAACATAGAACTCCCCTATGACCCAGCAGCCCCACTTTTGGGCATCTGCCCAAGACTACAAACAAGAGCACACTAAAGCCACCAGCACAACAATGTTCATCGCAGCACAATTTGTCATAGCTAGAATTTGGAACCAACCCAGATGCCCCTCAGTAGACGAATGGATCAGGAAAATGTGGTACATATACACAATGGAATTTTATGCCTCTATGAGAAAGAATGACATTGCCCCATTTGTAAGGAAATGGAAGGACTTGGAAAAAATTATACTAAGTGAAGTGAGCCAGACCCAAAGAAACATGGACTCTATGGTCTCCCTCATACTTAGCACAGGTTTAGGCTAGTCATAGCAGAGGATCACAAGAGCCCAATAGCTATGCCCTTATGAACACATAAGATGATGCTAAGTGAAATGAACTCCATGTTATGGAAACAACTGTTATATCACTGTTGTAATTACTTCCAATATGCCACGTGAAACCGTAGCTTCTTTTGTTGATGATCCTCTTGTATCCTCTTCCTGTGTTTGTACTCGTGCTATCACTGTATCTCATGTGAGTACCCTGGACACTGTATATACTGGTATTAGAACTAGGGAAGTGAAAGGGAATATCAAAATCGAGAGACAAAGGATAAAAAGACAAATGACTCCAAAAGCAATACTTGCAATACTGTTTGGTGTAAACCAACTGAACAACTCATGGGGGGAGAGGGAATGAGAGAAGGGGGAGGGGGGAATGAGGGAGAAGGTAACAAATAGTACAAGAAATGTACCCATGGCCTAACGTATGAAACTGTAACCTCTCTGTACATCACTTTGGCAATAAATAAGTAATTATCATTAAAAAAATGTAACTCCTATTGAATTTCTTCTGAGAAACATATCCTGATGTTTCATATTATACTGTTTTTATGCTATCACTATGGCTTATATATAATCAATACAGATAATTGGATGTTCTTTGGTGTGTATGTGTGTGTGTGTGTGAGCGTGTGTGTGTGTGTCTGTGTCTGTGTCTGTGTGTCTGTGTGAGTGTGTGAGGCTCGGGGGCTTGCAAGGTCTGGGCACTCTCCCTGAGATTTTGCTCAAGACTAGTACTCTACCACTTAAACCACAACTCTACTTCTGCTTTTTTGATAGTTAATTGGAGATAAATTCTCTCAGACTTTCCTGCCCAGGTTCCCACCAAACTCAGAGCTCAGTCTCCTGAGTAGCTAGGATTACAGGCAAACCCACGACACCTGGATTCTATATCCTTTTTTGGGGGACTAAGAACTTATTTTCTTGTCCTTCACCTTTTCAATTAGCAGAAATGTAAATGACTCTATCTTATTTTATTTTATTGGTGCTGGTTCTAAGGCCTGAATTCAGGGCCTGAGCATTGTCCATGAGCTCCTTTGCTCAATTCTTGTGCTCTACCTCTTGAACCACAGCTCCACTTCCAGCTTTCTTGGTGTTTAGAGATGAGTCTCATAGACTTTCTTGTCTGGACTGGCTTCAAACGGTTAGCCTCAGATCTCAGCCTCCAGAGTAACTAGGATTGCAGACACGAGGCACTGGTGCCTGACTCCTTTAATTCTTTACATTTGACAAGATGATATATGTGCTAAATAATAAAATTATAGATGATAAGCTAGTTGCTGCCCAAATGGAACATAGCAATGGCCTGGAATATGAAAGAACAATGTGAAACTCAAAAAATGATTAACATTTGATTTTATAGTGTACCCCATTTTTAAAGAAGATTCGTGGTCAGAGGCTAATAGTTCCCACCTGTAATCTGGCTATTCAGAAGGCTGAGATCTGAGCACTGAGGTTGAAAGACAGCCAGAACAGAAAAGTGTGTGGATCTCTTATCATCAATTCACCACCAGTAAGCTGAAAGTAGAGCAATGGCTCAAGTGGTAGAGTACCAGCCCCCCCCCAAAAAAAACCCAGGGACAGCATCTAGGCCCTGAGTTCAAGCCTCAGGACCATCTCACACAAAGACGATTTATATTGTTAATTAGTTTGTCTTTGAGCTCAAACAGCAGTCTTGTGCTACTGAACCCATGTCCTCGAATGTGGGAAGCAGAAGTCTGATCCAGGAGTAGGCTGAGAACAAAATAGAACAGGAAGATAAAATCCACTTCTGTTGATTGGCAGAGCAAGTACTGTATACTGTGACTATAAAGCACAATATTTTAATTCTACAACTGCAGTCTTTCACTCAAATAGTAGCATGTAACTCTTATGCTCAAAAATCCAAATATTCCATAGTGAGAAAGAGACAGCTGACCACATGATGGTTTTAAAGTGTAATAGCTACCCATTGCCAGCTGCTAATTGACAATTAACCCATACCAAATTCATATCAGATGTCTGAAACTTTTGCCTAAGTTTGCTTCAAAGCATCCTTGAGATCAAGTTTCTGGCATGAAAATGGAAAATAAGTTAGGGAATATTAATAACTATTAATAAAACCTGAGGACAATATTAGAGTGTAGAAAAATTACATGGGAAAATTTTGTGTTTGTTGTTCTGGAAACAGCTTGAAATGCTTGTTCCTTACAACTCCATAGATAATTCCCATATTCACATCGGCATTTGTCATGCCAGAAAAGGATGAAAGGGAGGAAGAAAGGAATGTTCAGAAAGTCTGGGAAAGAACAGGGAAGCCCATGTGCCTCAGGGATTTGGGTTTTACATCATACATATTCAGGAGGTTGACTCACACCAAGGATAGATCATCCAGTGTTCCCTTTAATTACATATATGCCTTACTATGGAAAAACTTGCAGCAAAAAGCAAAGCTTTCTTTCAATACTTCTTCAGTATTGCTGATGTAGGATTTTAACGGGAAATATGACTAAGGGTCATATTTTCTGAGTATTCACTGGTCTCTAGTGACCTCAATTTGTGCCTTAAGTTTGTACTAATAACTCAAGAAAGGGAATACTACTTTTTATAGTAAAAATGATCATTTGAGAATTTAAAACTATTGAAGAGCAAAACTGACTTTCATCTTTACTTAATAAATTGCCATGGGAAAATCATTTTTGAATGAAGTTCTTATATTATCTGTTATCAATAATGTTCATGGGAGAATTAGAGTTAGGGAAGCAACCTGACTGGATTAAATTCAGCCCTTCACGGTAGGATGCTGCAATCAGAAGGGCTTATCAAATCTCTTCTCTAAAGGAAGAAGATGGGCCATCTTAATTCATAAGATCATACATCAGCAGGATACAGGTATAGAACTGTCATAGCAAAAATCTAATAGATTAAGAATTATTTTATTAATGCCACCTTAAGATCTAGGTTAGAACATTTCAGATGATATAAATTACAAAATTTATCATTATAAATTGTATTTCTCAGTTATATAATTTATCATTTACCTTATATTATTTTAGTTATATAATTACAAATAATTATAAACAATTATATGTTTATGTCTATTTGTTTTATTTTTTTCTTTATTGTCAAAGTAATGTAGAAAGGGTCAATATGTAAGGAAAGTATGTTTCTTATCCAACTTGTTACCTCCTCCTTCATTTTCCCCCGTCTCCTCCCTCCCCAGTTCCTTCCCCCCTATTTATTTTATTTTAATATATTTTATTTATAATTATATTTAATCATATTTTTGTATAATTAAAAATAATTATTTAACTATATACTAATATAGTTGAAATATAATTTAACAAAGTGATCATGTAATGTTTATAGATATAATTGCAGTCTGTAAACTATATAGTTTTAAAATTGTAAAACTTAAAGTAGCGTAAATCATTCTCTCAAACACTGCAACAGGAATGAGTTTTTCTAATAATAACCCATATTTTAGGTATAGACTACTGTGATAAAGCCTTTGTTCAGGTAAGAAAGTAAATTATTTTTTATTTTTCTAAACATTTTATATTTGATTCACATAGTCTAATGTGGGTTGACAAAATTTTTCATTCTTAATTAAAATAATTTAATTGTAGGTATTACATATATTGGATTATTAATTTTTTGCACAAAGATGGAGAGACTCTGAAAAATTTAAAAATCAGTTCTTCAATTGAAATGCTACAAATATTATTGAATTCTTTTAAAGTACTTTGATTTTATTAATTTCCCATTTTTTTGTTGTTGTTGTTGTTAGTCCTGGGGCTTGAACTCAGGGCCTGAGCACTGTCCCTGGCTTCTTTTTGGTCAAGGCTAGCACTCTACCACTTGAGCCACAGCACCACTTCTGGCTTTTTCTATATGTGTGGTGCCAAAGGATTGAACCCAGGGTTTCAAGTATAGAAGGCAAGCACTCTACCACTAGGTTACATTCCCAGCTCTCCCATACTTTTAATTACAGGTAAATAGATACAAGGAAGTTATAATTAAAATGAGAAAGAAAATTGGATAGCAAATGTTTTATGTATATATACATATATAATTGGAAATAAACTACTATGTATATTTTATGTATTTGTTACTATCTTATGTTGTATATGCTAAAGATATACATATATTTAAATAATTATATCTATATATGTATATACTAGCATATGTATACATACCAGTATGTATGTATAAGTATTATCTATATATATATATATTACTTAAAATATATACTAAATACATGTAAGTATAAATATATAAGCATGGGCATATTTGTAAGTATATACATAGAAATATGTGTGTGTAGCAACAATAGTAAGAAGTACTGATGATAACATATGAAGAGGCATCAAGCTTAGTTCTCAGACTCAAGGAAATTAAACCAAAACCAGTTCCCATGTCCTCACTATTCTTGCTGTGAGAGTAGTCATGTGATCAAGTCCTGACCAATGAAAAGAGAAGCAGAGATGTTGATTGTGTCCAGTACTCATCTGCATAGCCTTCCACACATAATTCCTTTCTTCCCTATCGACCTGTTGGAAGACCTTGCTGTAGTACTTAAATGAGGATAGATATGCAAGCTAGAAAGAATCTGAGTTTTTGAAAGGTTCCAGAGAAGATGATTAACAACTAGAAACATCCACTTGAATATTTTTGTGAATGGATAGTAACTAATCATGTTAAACCACTGAGATTTTTTAGTTTACAGCAGTTAGCAATACTAACCATAACCAACACAATAAGATAGAACTTTAAAATTAGAACTCCTTTGCACAGGTTAGAACTTTCTGAATAAAGATTCAGAAGCATAGCAAATCAAAGAAAGACTTGATACATGGAACTGCATTAACTGAGATGTTTCTGCATAGCAAAGGACATAGCCAACATGCTAAAAAGACAACCTGCAAAATGGGAGGTTTTTGCCAGATATGTATCAGACAATTGTCTAATATCCAGAAAATATAGAGTTTAAAAATTAAATCCTCAAGGAACCAACAGCCCAATTAATAAGTGGGCTAATGAGCTAAAGACAGTCTTCTCAGAAGAAAAAGCAAAACTGGCCAGTAGACAGGTGAAGAAATGCTCAACATCTCTGGCCATAAAGGAAATCAAAACAACACTGCGATTACACCTCACCCCAGTTAGAATGGCCATTATCAAGAAAACTAACAGTACTAGATGCTGATTAGGATGTGGTAACCTCATACTCTGCTGGAGGGGATGTAAATTTGTTCAGTCACTCTGGAAAGTAGTGTTGAGTTTCCTCAAAAAACTAAACAGAGAACTTCCCTAGGAACCAGAAATTCCATTCTTGGGCATTTATCCAAAGTATTACACACTACAGTACAGCAAAGCCACCAGCACAACCATGTTTGTTGCAGCACTATTCACCATAGCCAAGGTGTGGAACCAGCCCAGATGCTCCTCAATGGATGAATAGATCAAGAAAATGTTGCATATACACAATGGAATTTTACTCATCCATTAGAATGAATATTGCACTTTGTAAAGAAATGGAAAGACATAGAAAAACTTTTGTTAAGTGATGTAAATCAGGTCCACAGAGACAAAGGTTTTATGTTTCCCCTCATATGTGGAAATTAGAATTAGCTTACAAAATACGAATTTAATACATCAGCTGGTACGCAAGTGATAAAAAAAATGTATCAACTGAAATAGGGTCATGGGAAGAGAGAGATGAATGAAGAGGAGAAAGAGGGAGAAGGCAAACAAGTATTCAATGTATATCCTACAAAATTAAGAAAAGTGAGGGAAAGAGTGGTTTGAAAGGGATGAGAAAAAATATTGCAAGGGATCACATTGATCAAGATTGCATTGTATTTATACAGTGCTTTATTAAATGGCAACTCCATTGTACAACTATTTAAATATGATAAAGTACTTTAAAATGTTCCAGATTCCTTTGAGAAAAGTGGAATGTTTAATACCACACTCTAAAAATAAAATTAAAATTAGAAAATCCTTAAAAAAGAACTTAAAAATTGAAGAATTGTCTTTTAATACATTCACATATGTGTATATACAACTGGAAAAAAAATCTGTAAAAGCTCTGTGAATTCAATCAGTGTGAGTTCCTGGTGTCCTTATACTACCTCAATTATATGAGAAGTTCACTTCTGGGAAGGCTAGAAGAATACGTGAATTTTTCCTATACATCCCTTTGCAAATTCTTATGTATCTCTATAATAATTCCATGGTGAAAACTTTACTATTTTCCTTAGTAGACACAAAAACGTACAGGAAAAGTTCTGAAGAAAACAAGTTTGATTACATATCTAGTAGCGTTATCCTGAAACTGTATGTAGGGATGTAGACAAAGATGCAGGTTTTTCAGATTGCTGAACGCAAATCATATGTTGAATTCCTACGGTAAGATTTTATAAAAGCTGAAGCATGACATGGTACAACGAAGATCAACTGCAATACAGTCTGCATGGATAAAGTTCTACTTACTCTGCTCCATTAAAAAACTAGAAGTTAAACAATAAAAGAGAGGGGCCGGCACTTTTCCAACATTTCAATTTATACCAGATAAGGCTCAAGTATAAGGCAGACTGCTTTGTGAATCCATTGCAATTCATTATTCATTTATCAAGAGAAATGACAGGATATAAAGGCTTATGGTTAAACTATTTATCAATTCAACTTACACTTAATTTTCAACTTCAGGATTTCCCTGTGATTGAAATATACATATTAAAAGACTGTAAAGGAACGTGGCTTTTGCAGTGGTTAGAAAGAACCAGATAGTATATTCTTCCTCATCTGTCAGAGAAAGTCAAGATCAATATTCTAGAGTTTTGGAGGATAGTTTCTTTTTGTAGTTTAATTGCTTACTATAATATAATATAATATAAGACAAATATTTTGACAGCATGCTTTAATTTTATTATCTTTAAGTAGTTGTGCGAAGGAGTTGCCATCTAACAAAGCAGTTTATGAGTATAGCATCTTGATCAGTGTCACCTCTTTCAAATTCTCCCCCATCCCTCTTCACCCACCCCTTCCCTCACTTTTCTTAATTTTCTTAATTTCAAAACACACTGGATTCTTGACTGGATTCTTATCATTGCTGTCTCAAAGGCCATTGTCTCTGCTGTTGATTCTCCAGGGTGGATTTCAGCTTATGCCTCTGGGTCTGGAGCTGCCAAGGCTCCGACACTGCAACAGAAGCTCTTCAATCTCATGGCAAAGTTAGGCAAGGGTGAGCCTTGTGCTTCAGCAAGACAAGAACTCAGAAGCTGAGTCATTTCTTATGATAGGAAAAGCATTCAGCCAGGCACCAGTGCCTCATGCCTGTCATCCTAGCTACTCTGGAGGCTGAAACCTGAGGAATGAGGTTCAAAGCGAGCCTGGACAGCATAGCCTGTGAGACTCTTATCTCCAATTAACCACCAAAAAGCCAGAGTGGAGATGTGGCTCAAGTGGTAGAGCACTAGCCTTGAGCAAAAATAAAACCAAAGGACCAAGACCACAGTTCAAGCCCCAGTACTGGAAAAAGAAAACGGAAAAGAAAAGAAGAAAGGAAGGGAGGGAGGCAGGGAGGGAGGGAGGGAGGGAGGGAGGGAGGGAGGGAGGGAGGGAGGGAGGGAGGGAGGGAGGGAGGGAGGGGAGGGAGGGAGGGAGGGAGGGAGGGAGGGAGGGAGGGAGGGAGGGAGGGAGGGAGAAGGAGAGGGAGAGAAACAAAGAGAAAGAAAGGATGTGTTGTAGGGAGCAGAGCTGACTCCATCTTGACTAGGGAAACATGGTAGGAAATGTTGGGGGGAGTAGATTAGGTCAACCTGACCTCAAAATTCTGCTTCTGTGAATGGCTTGCTTAACTTGTTTGTTGCTTGCTCCACCCCCTGTGTCAACCCCCTACATACATGCTATGCTTTTACCTCTATAAACCCCAATTTGAGGACTGCTTGGGGTCACAATGTCAGATCCAGGGTCTGCGCTATGTCTCTGGCTGGTCAGTTCGCTTTTTTGCTTCCCCAGTAAAATCATCTTTTTGCTTGAGACTGTTTCTGAGTGGTGCACTCTTTGGGGGGAGGGGGAGGTGTGGAATTTCCACCACCCCCAACCCCTTAACAGAAGGAAGGAAGGAGAAGGGAGGAGGGAGGGAGGGGGGAGGGAGGGAGGGAGAGAGAGAGAGAGAGAAAGAAAGAAAGAAAGAGAGAGAGAGAGAGAGGGAGGGAGGGAGGGAAGGAGAGAGGGAGAGAGAGACAGAGAAGAAAGGAAGAGGAATGAAGAAAAAAGGAAGTGAGGGAGGGAGAGAGGGAGGGAGGGAGGGAAGGAGGGAGGGAGGGAGGGAAGGAGGGAGGGAGGGAGGGAAAGAAAAAGTATTCAAAGGACAGAGCAGCCCAAAAGAGTTACAAAAAGCTTCTACACCACTATTGATATGTTTGTATAGATTTAGCAGCAACAGTATGACTTCAGTCTTACAGTAGAGAGTCCTGGCAATAAAGGCTTTATTGTTAGTGATGCATTCCTGATGCTGTGTACCTTGACTCATAATACCAGATGATGTACCTTCATCTCTGTGGGCATCTTTCTGCAAACTCACTATCCCAGGCTAACAATGAGAAAGCCCACAGTGAGACAAAACACCTGCAAAGCAGCCATCATGACTCTTAGTTCACCAAAAATAAGCCAACTTGGGGTTATCAAATGCAACAAAGGGGGTCACCCTCATGGTAAAGAAATACAATGTGGTCCCCTGTATGATATCTTGAAACAAAAGTTATAAAACAACATTAGGGGAAACTACGCTATGCCCAACACTGATGTTGGCTTTTTAGTTGTGAACAAAGTATCTTGTAATGTAATATTTGAGCAAGCCAAAGGTTCATTGGAATTCTTGCTACAGCATTCACTAATTTCTCTAAACACAAATGAAAAAGTAAAAAGGATTATTTTTTAAATAATAATGCTTAATCCCTACAGACTAGTTTTCTTGAGAACATGGCTATGAAAATAATCTCCATTTTCCTTAACTTTAAATAGAATGATGACATTTGAGATAGTAATTAGAAACAAGTCTCACACCTTTTCAAGATTTTATACTTAAATATATTGTCATTTGTGGGTTCTTTTCATTTTCAGAAACCAATATTGATTCCAAGAACTTAAGGCTTATCATTTCCTAGTTCTATAAACCTTTACAAATAATTACAATGAAGCCTCACTAATAATATTATTAGATGGTCCAAGTGGAAAACATTTGTTTGCTGAAGTTGTATTAAGATCTGTATAGCAAGAGTCCAAATTTACATTTTCTGATAAGGACTGTGTCTGTGTCTGGAAAGTTCTAGTTCCTCTCAGAGGACAAGATTAAATGAGTATTTATCATGAAATTCCTTAGATTATGGAGCCAGGTGCTGGTGGCTCACGCCTATAATCCTAGCTCCTGCAGAGGCTGAGATCTGAGCAGAAAAGTCCAAGAGACTCTTATCTCCAATTAATCAACAAAAAATCTGAAGTGGAACTGTGGCTCCAATGGTAGAGTGTAAGCCTCAGGTAAAAATCCATGACAGCTCCCAGGCCCTGAGTTCAAGCTCCTATACCAACATATACACACAAATGAATATTACGCAACTGAATTATTGGTGTTGCAAGAAAGGAATCTCTTCTCCATATGGAGATGAGCTGTGAGAAGATTTGCCTCAAAGTTTTTCTAAACCATCACAAAATTTGTTCTGAACAGTTTCAATAAAATACTATTGTGGGATCAAAATTTTAGGCCTAAATCCTTTCATTAAAGTCAGTTCATACTTGAGGACATACCTGTATGTCTGGATTCCCAACCACTGAGGAAAAACCTTATTTCACAGTGTTATTTCAATCTGGTTGGCTGCTGACTCCATCAGAATTTCAAAAGAGAAAGAATTATAAAACTTTTGGCAGGATACTGGTTTTGGTGGGGAGGTTTTTAGCAACCCTGTATTCATAGGCATGCAGTAAATACTGTCTGCCCAGAAAGTTACAAAATCTCTTTGCCAAAACCTAATGCCAAATGCTAATTCTGGTGTTTATAATAAATGAAAAGTATTTAGTTACAACTTGCTGGTGATACAAAGCTATGCTTTGAAGAACTTCCACCAAAACATACTTTTTTCATGGAAAAAGTTTAAAGCAACAAAATAAGTTTTGTGAAACTATACATGTCTACCGCAGTTTAATATTATCGTTTGATAATAGTGATAGAAGTAATACTGTTTAAAATTATTTAATGTATTTTACCGATACGATTATTTTACTGATCATGATGATTTTAATTTTTCCAGCACAGGTATCTGATAATATTTAAATGAGTTACTAAGAAGTTTCCCAGAAAGTAACATATTTGTGTGTGCATGTGTGTACGTGTGTGTGTGTGTGTATGTGTGTGTGTGTGTGTCAGTACTGTGCTTCACCTCAGGGCCTGGGTGCTGACCCTTAGCTTTTTCACTTAAGGCTGACCTTCTACCACTTGAGCCCAAGCTCAACTTCTGGCTTTTTGGTAGTTAATTGGAAATAAGTTTTATGGTCTTCCCTCATTGGGCTGGCTTCCAATCGTGATCTTCAGAGCTCAGGTTTCTGAGTAGCTAGGATTACAGGCATGAGCCACAGCCCCAGGCTCATGGCGAGTCTTTAAGAATATACTTCTACTTTATAAATGTACCACTCCAGATCAGAATTCTATACACAAATTTAAGAAAAACAGCTTGTAATGCAAAAACATCCAATGTCAAGACAAATGATGGTTACAAATCAATGTTTTCTAATAGCTAATTTTGCCCATTGTGCTGTGCCTTCTCGTGGAACTCATTTTCACATTGTTAATGACAGTTGGATTATATCTTCACTGTTTCGGTTATCTTTTCCTTCCTTTGGGAGCATTTTTTCCTGACACTTTCATAAGATTTCTCTACACTACTTACATTTCTTGCCATACTCATAGTTGAACTATAAAGGAACACAGATAATCAGCCCAGAAAATTATTTAATAGCATGCAGAATTGATTAGCAGTTTGTGGAATTGTGGTTTGAACTATTTCCACAGTGTCTGGGAGCGTCTGAACCCATACATGCCATCACACGTGGTCTGGCCAGCTCAGCTGCTGAGGGAGCCCAGCACAGAGGAGCCGGGGCTGCATGTCTGCAACATTATCTTTGAGTCTTGAAAATGACCAGAACTAAGTCTTATACTGTTAAAAAGCAATTATGAGCTGGGGACCAGTGGTCAGGCCTGTAATTCTAACTACTCAAGAGGCTGAGATCTGAGGATCACAGTACAAAGCCAGCCAGGGCAGGGAAATTCATTTGACTCTTAAGCACAAAAAGAAACAGAAGTGGGGCTGTGCCTCTATTGGTAGAGTGCCAGCCTGGAGCAAAAGAGCTCAGGGACAAACCCTAGATCCTGAGTTCATGCCCCAGGACTAGAACAAAATTTAAAAAAAAAAAAAAAAAGTAGTTTGGGGCTATTTTTGAAATTATCTTTTAGTTGTACAAAGGAGGTGCGATAGCAATATAACAAAGTAGTTTATGAATCGAATGTAATTTGATCCGTGTCACCCCCTTCAACGTGCGCATCCCACCCCACTGTGACCCACACCTCCCTTACTTTTCCTGATTCTCTAGTATATACATGACTTCACTCTCCTCTGCTTCCCCCTTTCATTTCTCTACCCTCCTCCCCTTTCCACCCCCTCTTGGATGTACCCATTTGCTGGTGTTTCTAAAAGAATATACTATATAAGCTCTCCATACAGTCGATTGTTCTCCCGTTAATTCTTTTGCAACCATTTGCATATGGCTCATCTCAATGTGTTTACCTATAAATTTATAGGTACATCTATTTAACACAAATGAAGGAAACCATGCAGTTTGTTCTAGCTTACTCAACATCGCTGGCCATAAAGGACATGCAAATCAAAACAATACTGAGATTACACCTCTCCCCAGTTAGAATGGCCATTATTAAGAAAACAAACAACGGGGCTGGGGATATAGCCTAGTGGCAAGAGTGCCTGCCTCGGATATACGAGGCCCTAGGTTCGATTCCCCAGCACCACATATACAGAAAACGGCCAGAAGCGGCGCTGTGGCTCAAGTGGCAGAGTGCTAGCCTTGAGCGGGAAGAAGCCAGGGACAGTGCTCAGGCCCTGAGTCCAAGCCCCAGGACTAGCCAAAAAAAAAAAAAAAGAAAGAAAACAAACAACAACAAATAATGGTGAGGATTCAGCCAAAAGGGAATTCTAATACACTGCTGATGGGAATGTAAGCTTTGTCAATCACTCTGGAAAGCAGTATGGAAGGTCCTCAAAAAACTAAACATAGAACTACCTTATGAACCAACAATCCCACTCCTGGGCATTTTGTCCAATAGAGCACAAACTAGGATACAGTAAAGCCACCAACACAACCATGTTCACTGAAGCAACATTTACTACAGACAACATGGAATCAGCCCAAATGCCCTTCAGTGGATGAGTGGATCAAGAAAAATGTGTATATACACAACGGAATTATATGCATCTATTAGAAAGAATGACATTGTATCATTTGTAAGGAAATAGAAAGACTTGGAAACATTATATTGTGAAGTAAGGCAGAACCAGAGAAATAATGTTGTTTTATTTTTATAACATCTTAAAAGTAAATATAAGTCAGGAGGCAATGGATCATGCTTTGTAATTCTAGCTACTCAAGAGACTGAGATCTGAGGACCAGGGTTCCAAACCAGCCAGGGCAAGAAAGCCCATGAGATTCTTTGTTCCATTAACCAACAAAAAGTTGAAAGTGAAGCTTTGGCTCAAGTGGTAGAGTGCCAGTCTTGAGTGAAAAAAAGCCAAGGGACAGTACCAAGATCCTGAAATCAAGCACCAGTATCAGCACACCCACACAACAAAAAGTGAACATGTTTTTACTGACAATAAATAATCTGAAATACCTACTCTATATTGCATTTTTAAGCTGCTAATCTTACTTTTCTTAGCTAAGCAAATAAAGGCCAACTGTGCAACACAACTTAGAATGTAAATGTCACTCAGAGAAAGCTCCAACAGTACAGTCTTTTCTAATTGATACAGCTGCAAAACATCTACATCGTCATCATCATTATCGCCGTCACCATCATCATCACTATCATCCATGTATCCCTCCATATATGTCTATGCCTGCTAGAGTTTAACCTTATTAAGAAGAAATAACTTCCTGGGTAAATATAACAGGTGTACAGTTTGGTTTTTGTCAAGAATATCCTCATTTTGATCAGTCTGAATGGCAATGTCATGCAAGTTTGTTATCAAGAGCTGAAATGTGAGACCGACACATGGAAATGAAACAATATAAAGAGCACACACCTGAGGAAAAACTGCATTCTCATTAGCCTGAGTCATACTGCTTTCTAAATTCATATCTATTCTCAAATCTGCAGAAGATGTCAAGCCTTCATATTTAGCTCCCACCTTACATTTTGAATCTCTCCTCAACAACTGTAAAAATAAAAATCCTGATGAGCAGTTCAAATCCAGCCTGGGATGAAAAGTTTCTGAGACTCTTATTTTCAATCAACCTGAAAAATGCCAGATATGGAGGTGTACTTCAAGGTAGAGTGTTGAGCAAAAAAGTCAAATGAGATCACAAAGCCCTGAATACAAGGCCTGAGTACTGATGTGTGTGTGTGCGTGTGTACGTGTGCGCACACACACACATACACCATTCATTTATGGAAATTTAGAGAATTGGTTTTGGTGTCAATGGATGCAGATCGACTGCTGTCACTCTATTCTACTTTTTTCCATTTCAGTTCT
Source organism: Perognathus longimembris pacificus (assembly GCF_023159225.1). Lineage (NCBI taxonomy): Eukaryota > Metazoa > Chordata > Mammalia > Rodentia > Heteromyidae > Perognathus > Perognathus longimembris. The sequence continues at coordinate 8,373,833 of NC_063169.1, forward strand.
CAGGTTAAATGGGCAGTTCATACAAGGAAATTGAAAAATCCAAGAATTACTGGAATGTTGCAGTGTTTCTTCTTCAGATACTTATGTGCATCACACCAGCTGCTGTTTTGAGGAAGAATAAGGGAAAGGATGAAGTGACTTGAGCTCTTAATTTCTGTCCTCATTCACTTTCAACCTCCATCTCCAGCTTCAACTCCACAAACTCATATTCCATGTGATCTTTGATTGCAATTTTAGTCATCCAATTGAGTCATATGAGGAATGCTCTGATAGTAGAGAGAATCGTGTTTGGGGTGTGCTTGTCCAGTAGTGTACTGAGGACACTAGGCATTTGAATGAATTCTCTGTTTGAGAAAGACCTGTCTTCCAATTGGCCTAGAGAGAAAAACAAAGGCTGACGGAAGACATATCATCTCTTCCTACAGGAGCTGCAGTGGTGTTGTTCTGTCCTTGAACATCAGCCTTTGGACTGTAGGACTTAGGTCAACAACCTTTCCCACCCTTCCTGTGTCTCCGACCTTGACTTCAGATTGAAAATTGCACTATCATCTGCTTTGGTGCTGAGGCATTTAGACTTGGATACAAGTTTTACTAATTCCCTAGCCTACTGTAAGACTTTTGGGGTCTATATCACAATTTCTCTAATAAATTTATCTATCTGTCAGTCTGTCTTTCTCTGTCTCTGTCTCTCTCTAGCTCCTCTGTCTACTTGTCTATCTAGCTTATTAGTTACATTTCACTGGCAAACTCTGAATAGTACATTATATTTCTCCCTAATAATACTTTACGTAAGTTTTATTTTTTAAATACTCCACTGCTTTAAACAATTAGAAAAACCACACTATTTTACACCATAGGATGTTTGCATGATTTCGTAAGTAGGAAACTTGCTGATTGCATTCAATTTATCTGTAAACCTAGTGTCTGGTTTCTAATGAAATCATACTCTGCTTTGCTAATGTGTAAACTCTGGGCCAGAATGTAATCAGGGGTTTCCACTGCTGGGACAGCAGCCTGAGAAGGGTTTTGTGGACTTCCATTCTCACGTTAGATGAGCATAACTGGTTAGGACTAGAAAAATACCAACCATATAAAATCCCGGGAGTCATCCTAATGACTTGTAAGAAGGAATACATATTTCTGCTATAAATACTTGTTTCTATATACTACAGAAATTTCTGCTATGTATATAGCAGACATATTTATAGATACTATATAATACATGTGTATATATTAAAGTTTGCTAAGAATGGTGAGAGTCCCTAGTACTTGAGCCATAATGTGAACATTTCCTTTACTTTCAATTATCTCAGTTTGATGTCCTCTAATCCTGGAAAGTGAACAAGTGGACAGAATCTTCTCCCTTAGCTCCTCACTATGAGCGTAGATGATGAGAATTTCTCATTCAGTTCCACAGTGTCAGAGAGCAAACTCCTAGAGAGTGTGATGAAGGTGCCATTGTTCCCTGCCTCCAATTGCCCTTCCCATGAGTCAGAAGCTTTATCCAAGGAAGAACGAGCTATGAATACTAGGGTCTTCAAAGCCCTTGCCCCTTTGGGTTCTATTCTAAGAGAATCAGAGACCATTAGCCTGCAGACCACTCAGAATGAAATCACCCTGAGTTTTTGACTAAGTTCAAAAGGCACTCTTTAACAGAGAACTCAACAACTCTTCTCAATGTATTTAAAGCGGAAGATACTGAAGCTCAATCCTAAGAAGAGCTCTCAAATACATGGGAGATTTTGTGGTAGGCAAATAAAAGATGGTAAACATTGTTCTAATTAAGAATGCTGCTCAAAGAGACCTCCAAATAAAACTGAAAAAGATATCCAGTTTAACAAATCTAGAAATTATGACATAGAAACACAAAATATGAAAACAAGCATAACACCTTTAATATTTGATGACACTTCAGTAAATGAATGTAATGATGTTAAAATATTTGAAATGGAAAGAATTCAAGTCTAATTTGAAATATGATAAGTGATCTTAATTAGGATTCAAATGTCTGGATAAGTAAGAAGTCAATTCAATAAGTAAGAAGTAAGTAATTAATTCCTGTTATCAGGAAATTCAGCAAGATGCATAGAAAATATCAGCAAAATAATAAGATTTTAAATAAACCTAAAAGGGAAACCTTGGGAAGGTAAAGCATAATTAATCTAAGTAATTTAGTGGAAGACATTTCTCATAGACTAGATAGACCAGGTAGAAGAAAGAATGTCAAGGATTACCAAAATGATTAAGAAATAAATACATTCTGATAGCAATTTTTTTTAAAAAATCACAATCATGACCACAACATTCAAAATGTTTGAGGTGCAATTTGAAGACCAAACTTATAAATATGCAATATAGAAAAGGGGACAGTATAATTGCATAGAAAGCCTACTCAATAAAATTATAGCAAAACATGTCCCAAACCTAAAGAAATATATTCAAATGTACAACTTAATTCAAATTAATAACCTAGCCAGGTGCCTATAATCCTAGCTACTCAGAAGGCTGAGATCTGAAGATCGTGACTCAAAGCTAGCCCAGGCAGGAAAGTCTGTGAGACTTTTATTTCCAGCTAACTACCAGAAAACCAGAAGTGGTTCAAGTGGTAGAGTGTTGGGGTCCATCTTTCTCCCCTGGATGGAAGGGGCCTGAGGCACCTCCCCCAGCTGGGGAATGCGGCCCTTCCATCCTCTCTACATTGGAATCCGGAGAAACCGGTTGGGTAAATAGACCCCCGACTTAGCTGGCAGCCAGCCTGTCGCCTACCAGCCCCGCCCTGGTTTGGCGCGCTCAGAGTGATGTAGCCCCTTGGAGGTCAAGTGACAGCCTTTTGGCCTATCGGAATCCTGGCCAACCCCCTTCCCCCGGATCATCTCCCCTTGTCCTTCTCTCAATAAAGTTAGTTCGCTCTCAGAAGCCGACTCCGTGGTCTATGTACGTTAGCTCCCAGGGTAGGATAGCGGTCACATTGCCACGCGGGTCGCGCGCACGCCAGGCCGGAGTCACCCCTACGTCTCACCCTGACAGACCTGCAGGCCGAGGGTTAGGGGAGAGGACGATACGAGGGTAATAAGAGAGAAAGGAATGAGCATTTGAGCCGGAGCAGAGAAAGCAGACCCTACATAGTGGCGCCCAGCGTGGGTTGCAGGAATCCACTCGAGAAAGCCCGGCTCCCGACCGGCCCTGACGGAAACAGGTTGGAAATCCTGAGACGCGGATCCTCCCACCCCAGGTAAGAGGATGGGACAAGTCCAGAGTCGGCGAAACAGTTCGCCCCTTAAGATCCTAAAGTTCACCCTCCAAAACGCGGGGATTAATATCTCAGAGCCCTGCGCTATACAAATTTGGGAGGAATTGACCCACAGGGTCCCGTGGCTAACTGGAGCCAACCCACTCTCGTGGGAAACTTGGGACCGACTAGAGCGGGAATTACGAACAGCACAATGGGGAAAACTCCCACTGCGAGCCATTAAGACTCTCAAGGCTTGCCTCTCTTGGGAAAAGGATAGGACATCCAGAGGGAATTTTGTTCTGGAGCGGGCCCCGATGCCCTACTCCGAGAGGCCCTGGGACGAAAGCTCGTTCGGTACCCAGGAATCCAAGCCGCGGCCGGCAGGAGATGAGCAGAGCAGCCGCAGGCTTGCTACCCCTCCCCCATGTGAGACTCAGCTTGACTCTATACATATGCAGATTTCAGCAGTCCTGAGCCGCCGCTTTTCTGCGGCAGCGGCGGCGGCGGCGCCCCGCAGCAAAAAAAAAAAAAAAACTGGCCTGGCCACTTTTAAATTCAGAGGCCTTGAAACTACAGATTTTCATGAATCCAGGAGGATGGTTCTTGAGAGAGGCAGGCCGAACGCGCCCTGGACAAAATATCAACTTTACAGCCTGACTTTCAGATTTCCCACCAACCAAGGCAATAAACAGCCTGAGGGCAGTCCCCATTGCCCCCAAGATAAGGCCAGAGACAGTAATCATGATATTTGGAAAAAAAGTTCCGATTCTTAATTAATACAGGAGCAGATCGGACCATATGCATTTAATTGGACAACATTATTATTGGATCAGCAGACGCCCATGTGCTAGATTTGGCCTATAGCAAGGCCCAAACACTCCTTCAAAGAGGAGGGCTGCGAATAGCCAGTGACAAGGTTCAGAAAGTATACCCCTTCAAGATCTTGGGGGCAGAGCTTAAACTAGACTCTGTATGCCCACTCAAGCCCCAGTTATCCTTCCAGGCAACTTATACTCTGGTGGAGATGCAAAGACTGTTAGGTAAAATTAATTGGCTAAGATCCTGGCTTCAACTGCCTACAGAGGAGCTGTTACCGCTCCATGACTCTTTGAAGGGCAAGGCGCCCACTGATGTTATTACAATAACTCCATCACTCCAAACAGCCTTCCAGAAAATCCAATTGGCCTTAAATAAGGCACAGCTGGCACGCTACAAGCCTAAGTGCCCACTTTGCCTTTGGATCCTCCCCGGATCCAAACTCTCTTCAGCTGCAATTACGCAATCAGGCGAGCCCCTTCAGTGGGTGCACGCATCAGTGGGAGGAGCTCCCAGAGTTTATTCCCAGCTGGACCAGCTAGCTGACTTGGTAATTAAGGGCAGGGACACTTCCCTGAGACATTATGGAAGAGATCCTGACATGCTAACTATTCCCTACCGGTTGTCAGATTTTGAATGGGTCAGGAGAAATAATTCACGTGTGTCTAGTGCCCTGGAGGGCTTTATGGGTAAGATAGATTGCCACTATGGCACTTCAAGATGGGTGACCTCATTTTCCAGGCTACAATGGACACCCCCTGTGCTTTTCTCTACCAAGCATCTTGTCAAGGCTGCCAATGTCTTTACAGATGGTGGGCGAGCCGGCTCTGCCATAGTGGTGCGCTCCGCCTCGCCCCCTGCCGGTGGGAAAGATAATACCCATTACTTTGAAGCCATCACTGGCTCTGCACAGTTTAAAGAGCTGTACGCAGTCGCCTTGGCACTGACCCATGTTAAACAGCCAATGAACTTGTTCTCTGATAGTCTATATGTGGTTAATTTGCTACCCAACCTGGTATGTTCACATATCAAGTTGGATGGAAACCCAATCACTCCTCTGATGATCCAAGTCAGGTCTCTGTTAAAACAGCGGAGTGAGCCTATTTTTTTACAGCACCTTCGTGGACACCAAGGACTGCCTGGGGACCTGGCACAAGGTAATCGTAGGGCCGACCAGCTGGCCACTAATGGAACCATCATAGCTCTGGCCATTGTACAACCTCAAAACCTCCAAATGGCCAAAGGGCTTCATGAGCGTACTCACTTAAATTGGAGAGGGTTACATCAGAGATTTCCTTCAATTCCTATAAAAGACTTAAAAAAGATTATAAGGACTTGCAAATCATGTATGCCTTTCGTGCAAGTCCCTCCCTTGCAATCTCCAAGTGTGAATTCAAGAGGTTTAAGACCTAATTTAATTTGGCAGACTGATGTGACCCATTACGCCCCCTTTGGAAGGCTAAAATATATATTTATGTCTATTGACACATGCTCCGGTGCATGTTGGGCCTCTCTGCATACCGGTGAAAGAGCACGGCATGCTAAAAGCCACTTCTTACAATGTTTTGCTATCCTAGGACTGCCTTTACAGGTTAAAACAGATAATAGACCTTGTTTCACCAGTAAGCCTTTACAGGCATTTTTCCAAATGTGGAATATTAAACATACCACTGGAATACCTTATAACCCAAAGGGTCAAGCCATAATTGAGAGGCATAATAGGACCCTGAAGGATCAATTATTAAAACAAAAAGGGGGGGGAAGTCCCCAGGACCAGCTGAGGACAGCGATGTTTACATTGAATATTTTAAATTTCTCTAAGGACCAACCTCTGTCAGCTTTCCAGAGACACTGGTCAAGCCAAACACCCTACTTATAAGTGGAGGCCCGGTGGAAGGATTCTCTGACAGGGGCGTGGCGTGGACCTGACCCAATTATCAGCGCAGGAAGGGGATTCGCCTGCGTCTTCCCTACTGGGGAACCGAATCCAATCTGGATACCAGCTAGAGATGTAAAATATTGTCCAACAGAATGACCACCCAAGGGCACCTGCCCTTGAGGGATGTCTCCCCTTGTTTCCTCTCAGGAAAACAAAGACCGAGGTGGAATTTTCTAAGGAGAAACGGGAAAGCCTGCCTGCACCAGCGATGGACCTGGACCCACTGTCGGCCCTGTTTCTTCCCTGGACCCTGCCTGATGCCCTTTGGAGTAACGTTTGCTGTGGCAGCGTGGCCCACAGCCTTGCACAAGGACCAGAGGGAAATTTTGCATGGTTGTCCCTCCCTTTCGCTCCCCCCTTTGCTGCTTATCTCGGGGGTCCCCATTGGAGGGAAATAGGAGCTAAAGGACTTGGACACTTTAATGTTTTATTATAAATGTTTATAATAAGTAAGGTATTGGCACCTTGCTACAATGTTTACTGTGAAGTGTTTTACTAACCTCAGTTGTTAAGTTACCAGCATCCTGGCTGCCACATCACCAGGACCTGAACCTGCCCCTCTACCTCACCATCGAGGGAAGGAAGAGCCATCTGCGCGGCCTTGAGCGACACCAGACTGGACCAGAATTCCTGTTTTCCGTGGACTGACCCCGATAAGAGACCCTCCATTGCCTTGTGCCTTGTTGTAATTACTCATGTGTTACAATTGCTCATGTGTTACAGTTGCTCATGTTTGCATTTGCCTTGTATTACGATTGCTTATGCTCATGTCTGCTTTATGCTCCCATTTACCTTATGTTTACATTGAGTCTCTTGTTGTAAGCGATGGGCCAGAGCTGTCTAGGTACCAAGTGGCCTTTGGCCTTTTAGCCATATAAGAACCCCAAGAGGCTCGTCACTCAAACCCTAGGACCTGCTGCTCAGTAAGGTCCGCCGGCACCGGAAAAAATTATCAGGCTCTCTTTCGAGTGCCAATCCCACTCTCCCCAAGGCCTCTCATCGGGCCCGCCAGCCCGGCAGGAAGGTCAGCCTGAAGAGCTAGGGCGTTAGCCCAAGACGGGTAAGACTCCCCTTGGGGGGGGGGGGGCAACCTAAGACATGGCGCGCTCTCGAGTAGGGCGCCTCCTGCTGTTCGAAAAAAAAAATATAAAAGAGGCAGATGTTGGGGTCCATCTTTCTCCCCTGGATGGAAGGGGCCTGAGGCACCTCCCCCAGCTGGGGAATGCGGCCCTTCCATCCTCTCTACATTGGAATCCGGAGAAACCGGTTGGGTAAATAGACCCCCGACTTAGCTGGCAGCCAGCCTGGCGCCTACCAGCCCCGCCCTGGTTTGGCGCGCTCAGAGTGACGTAGCCCCTTGGAGGTCAAGTGACAGCCTTTTGGCCTATCGGAATCCTGGCCAACCCCCTTCCCCCGGATCATCTCCCCTTGTCCTTCTCTCAATAAAGTTAGTTCGCTCTCAGAAGCCGACTCCGTGGTCTATGTACGTTAGCTCCCAGGGTAGGATAGCAGTCACATTGCCACGCAGGTCGCGCGCACGCCAGGCCGGAGTCACCCCTACGTCCCACCCTGACAGACCTGCAGGCAGAGGGTTAGGGGAGAGGACGATACGAGGGTAATAAGAGAGAAAGAAATAAGCCTTTGAGCCGGGTCAGAGAAAGCAGACCTAACAGTAGAGCGCTAGCCTTGAGCTGATGAGCACAGGGAGAGCATCCAAGGCCAGAGTTCAAGTCCCATGACTGACAAAAACAAAATAAAATTAATAACCTAGTTTTCCTGAAAATATTACAACAGGAAGAACAAAACAAACCCAAAGAGTGGAAAGGAGAAAAACTAGATCCCAGAAAATCAATAGGAAAGAAAAACAGAAGTGAAAATCAATACAACTTCACAAATCAATACAGTCAAAAGTGAGTGCTTGTCATGGTGGCATAAGTAGCATCTCTACTTCAATTCAATGAGAATCTACTGACTACACCAGAGACAAACATACCAACCATTCCGGAAAACTTTCTGGAGATGTGTGTCTTTAATCATGTCTGGCCATGATTAAAACGTTACTATTAAATCCAAACAGTTATTTCCAGCGTTTTATTTCTAGGTTTTCTTTTATGATATATTTCTTCCTTAAGTTCCCTTATTTGTAGAAGCTAAATTCCATCATGCTTTTGAAAATAGGCCTATATTACAGAATATTAAATTATAAGTTTTGAATGTCTTGACAATGAAGGAGACATACATATGAGGGAACCATCCAAACTATTTTAAATACCTTTTAATGAAAACTTACAGAATACCTTCAACATTATTATTATCTGGCTAGAAGATGTAATTCTCTAAAGTATGTACTATAATAATGACTGTTGAAATGAATTTTGGAGTAAAGTATTTGATGTTGAGTGGGTCCTAGAGAGTGTCAGAAGTTAGACTCGTTGTAAATAGACCTTTCACTAAGGAAAAGTTATATTTAGAGCTTATTCTTTAAATCATGCTCAAGTTTCTCCTTTAGTCCCCAAAGGCAGTTGAATATTCAGTGATGTACACCCATGATTAGTTGACCAGAACAATTACATTATAGACCTTTTACAGAAACTGTTTATGTGTATTTGGCAGTTGATAGTTCTGATGAAACACTGTAATTTAAATTTGATGACATATTTTTATGGCTTGATAAACAGATCCTGGTCACATTCCATCTTGGATTTTTAACACTATTGATGATTCCAAGTCTTTGCTTGTGGTTTGAAAGTCTTCAAGCACTGTGAACTTCATCTGGGCTCATTCTCCTCATTCATTGCCCTAATCAGAATGGTTTACCTTATTAGGTAAAATGGCTAAAAACACATTCAACCTCAGCATTCCAAATGAATGAAGCTAGTCTAACTTCAACATAGAATGATGGTTTTTTGAAAAAGACCAAAGGGCATAGCCCCTCCTAAATAATGAAGTTAGAACATTTAGTAAGTACACATCATCTAGTGTCACCATCTTACTATTTCTCTTAACACACTCATTCTCTTTTTAATATAAAAGTTTGTTTTAAGCTGGTACCAATGACTCAAGCCTCTAATCCTAGCTTCTCAGGACTCGGGAGGCTGACTGAGATCTGAGTGAGTATCACAATCCAAAGCTGGCCGGGGCTAGAGAAGATCATGAGACATTTATCTCCAGTTAACCAACAAAAGGCCAGAAATGGCTCAAGTGGTAGAACACAAACTCTGAGTGGAAAGCTAAGGGATCGCATCAAGGTCCTAAGATCAAGCCCCAGTACCCACCCCCCCCGCAACCCCCCCCAACACACACAGAAAAGTTTTTTACTTAAAGTACATGTCCTACTGAGAATGGTCTACTCATTTTTTAAAAAATTAATTATCTTTAGTTATAAAAATGGTTTGCTCGTTTTTTTTTAATTAATTATTCTGAAATAATTATTAAAGAGGCTCTAGTCCCACATGTTGCCGTATGTTTACAATGCATCTTGGTCAGTAACTTCCATCATTCTCCCCTCCCCCATCCAGCCTAACCCCATGCATCTTCTCGTGTTTAATATTTCCATGTTCACATATACAGTAGCTATTGTGACTGGGCTTGCAATACATTGTAAAGGAGAAAAGAGTATGTAAGTTAGGAAATGTCTGATACAAGATTATCCTGTATTTGTTGGCTTTTTGTGGCTGTGCCAGAACACCAGAGAAGATAAGTTTTAGGGAGGAGAGATTTCCTTGACTCCCTCTTGCGGAGGTTTCAGTCCATGGTCGGTTGGGTCCATGGTCAGTTGGGTCCAAGGTGAGGCTCGGGGCTGCCCATAATCTGGTGATGCATAGGCCACAATTTCTCATAGAACTTGCGCCTCTAAGCTCGTCTGTGGACAAATCCACTGGAAAACAGGACCCTCATGAGCCAACCCCCTATCAATAGTACCACCAGCTGGGGTCCAAGCCTTCCATACGTGAGCCACTGGGGGGACCTCACCCACAACAACCCCCAAACTTCAACATCTCCCCAAGAGATGTCTCATCTCCATACCCGGCTATTAACCAAGGCAAGAGAGTGAGTTTCTGGAAACCTAGATGACAACCTAGAATTCTTTAATCTTCCAGTGAAAAATTTTTAAATGAGTTGATATTCTCACTATATAGCTGATATAGCTCACTGATATAGCTCACTATAGCTAGTTAAACATTTTCATACATATCGGGAGCCACACGTGTTGAAATCAGGTCCTACTCATGTCATAATGCATCCTGGCATCCTCAGGAATAATTAAGAGACCTATGAGAATAATGCGCATGTCTGTCTTAGACAAGAGTGACGTCAATACTTTAAAGAGATAGGCACTCAGAGGTTGAGCTGTGCTAAATAAACTAAGAAAAGCTGGAGTTTAATTCTTGGTAAATGAATATGAAACACAATTGAGCTGATACCCGTGTTAACCAGTGTTAACAAATGACATAGTAATTCTTTTGGTGATAGGCTTCTGAACTGCTAGTGCACATTCTTCACTAGTCCTTCCTTGACCGGGGTGTTAGACCTACAGTAAGAGTTTCTTAAAAAGAGATTATAGGCGTCTTGCTAATTAATCCAATCTGCAATATCCTCTAACTAGAAGACTGAGATCTGAGGATCCCCATTTGAGGTTAGCTTGGGCAGGAAAGTCTGTGGGACTTTCATCTCCAATTAACCACCAAAAAGCAGAAGTGGAAGCACGGCTCAAGTGGGAGAGCACCAGCCATGAGAGAAGAAGCTTGAGAGAAGAACATCAGACTGTGACGCCAAACTCCAGCACTGGCACAAGAAGTAAAAGAGACAATAAATATATTTTAAAAATCAAAACAATTCCTGGAAGGCTATGACTGAAGGAAGTTACTTTGGAATCTTTGAATGCCACATTAGCATGGAGTAAAAACCTGAAAGGTTTACAGTGGATATTGAGGTCCAGATGGACAAGCCGCACACAGAAACATGTTGATAGTCCAATCCCTCTCTCAAAAGATGGATTCAGCGTTTATTAGACAGAAACCATTTAGGAGCCACAATCGTAGGGAACTCAAATTTTATGACATCATATGGTTCCGGAGATCATGACTTTAGACCATAAAGAGAAGTTTCATGCAGATATAATGTGAGCTGTTTTTAAAATACCTGAAAGTTAATATAATTCAAAGAAAATAAATATACTTTTAAACATTACTGATTTTGAGATGCTTACCATACTGTGCATGTCATATATTGAAATGTATTTTTTGTGTACCAGTTATGGGGCTTGATCTCAGGGCTTGGGCACTGTCCCTAAGCTTGTTTTTTGTTGTTGTTGTTTTTGTTATTTGGGTGTTTTTTTTGCTCCAAGCTAGCACTGTACCACTTGAGCCACAGCACCACTTGCAGCTTTTGGGTAGTTTATTGGAGATAAGTGTCTCATGGACTTTCCTGCCTAGGCTGGCTTCAAGGTGCAATCCTCAGATCGCAGTCTCCTAAGTAGCTAGGATTACAGTTGTGAGCCACTGGTGCTCGATGGGAAATGTATTTTTAAGCCGTGAGTTTTCTTAACTGCTTACAATTCTATGGATCAAAACATTTAGACATCTAAGTGGCATTATTTACAAAGCATATCACTCCACCAAAGTGCAGTTAAGTGAGTCTGGCAGTCTCTTCTTGTGGATTTCCTTTGTTTGATAATTTTAGTGTCTGTTCATGTATAAATGTGCTAGGGATTGTAGGACAGTAAGATGAACTAATTATCCGGAAACACTCAAATAACTGAAAATACCACTCCAAAGTTATTCTGAGAATGATCTCCACTTAAAAGTGAGTTTCTTCTCAAAACAATGCAACTCCTGGGAGTAATTCCCTAGTGTTCTTCTTAGATAGCAGTGCGTGGCCTCTGTGGTACACAGTTTTGTGGGCAACCCCAAAAACATGCTTTACAATCTAGGAATGAACTTGCCTCTCTCCTTTCCTCTCTTTGTAAGGAATCTTGGTTTAAAAGTATAAAAGATAACAAAATTGGGGGCTTTGAGTGTTTAAACGCTATAGAGTTTTGCCAAACACGGATCCTCTGAGGAAATGAATCCACATGTGCCATTATGGGAGCCTCCTGTTTACATAGCTGCTGTTCACATGGACCCTGAACACAAGGCCACTGGGGGACACGCAATCATGTTTGTCAGTGGGCTGGGGAAATGAATCCAGATGTCGCTGCGTAGATTATAGGGCCTCAAGGAAAACCCAAGGCAGAGCAAGTTTCTTAGGTTTCACTGGGGAAAAGAACCTACTTTAAATCATTGGGACTGAAATTATAATCATTTTAGTATCTTAATTAAAACCGTTACACTATCTTCCACACAAGTGATACTATGATATTTCTAGATATTTGATGCTCAAAATTCCCATTATGTAGTTGACAAAAACAGTCTATAGATATAACAGCCTATAGAAGGGAAGGAGAAGATAGATATAGAAAGAGAGATAGATGATCGAGACAGAGAGATGGTAGACGAACACATTATCTATAATATATACATATATAACATATAATATATGCACATATACTATATATGCATATAATATATGTAATATTCACACATACTACACATAATATATAACATGTGTTATTTATGTGTGTTGTGCCAAGTAGTGAGACCACCACCAAGAAGACCACTGAGACTCAGACATTCCAAAATGCAATAGCCAGGCAAGACTTTATTCAAGTGGGGCTGCAACTCGGGCCTCGTCCTACCCACCGACACAGCGGAGGTTAGGAGGCAGCCTCGAGCTGCGATTATACAGAGCTTATAAAGGCAAAAGACAAAGTTACAGCAATCAGGTGTTTAAGCAAGCAAGATTACGGGTACAAATCTGATTGGCTCAGGGCTCGAGGTATTCTAGGGGCGGTTAGAGTTAAGCATTCCCAGTCGTTAGCGTTCTCGACCAACTGGGCCCTAATAAGCTTGTCCTGGGTTTGCTCACAGGGCCTGCTTATTTTCAGGTTCACGTGGTAAAGTGGGGTTCGCGTGGTAAGGTGGGGCCTGACTTCAAAGTCTGGCACTTCATGTGTAGATATATAGGGGGTATGTGTCAGGGTGAATCTTAAAGCTTCCACATCTAATCAAGACAGGAAGAAAAATTAAATCTTTTGGAAAGCACAAATGATCACTAGTGAGCAGCCACAACAATAATTGAATAGTGATGCCTGTTTCATGCTGGTTGCCTCACCAAGACTAAAATAAAAACTACAAATACATATTAGAAAGAAAGCACAGAAGGAAATCTGATCTTAGGATAAGCCAATATTTAGTAAACCAATTAAAGGTATGAACAAAGACTGCTATGTTGAATTTCATTAGTGTAAAACATTTTGTATTTCTAATATAACCATTATGAAAATGAAAAAGGGAACCACGAACTTGGAGACAAAAATCCATAATTGTTCTAAGAAAATTTTGATTTTACAAAGATGAAAAATTTTAAGATTTGAGAAGGCAAGAAGCTCAATAAAATGTATGTAACATGTCTGAAAAAAAACACTTAATAGATAAAGATAAACATTATTATTAATCACTAAAGAAATACAAATCAAAGCCAAAGGAATCCCGACACCAGTGGTCCACACCTGCAATCCTAGCTGATCAGAAGGCTGAGATCTGAGGATCTTGGTTCAAGTCCAGCCTGGGCAGGAAAGTCCATGAAACTTTCATCTTCAATTAACCACCCAAACCCTGGAAGTAGAGCTGTGGTGGAGTGCTAGCCTTGAGCACAAAGGCTCAGGGACAGTGCCCAGGCTCTGTGTTCAAGACACAATACAAGTTTTTGGTTTTTCTTTTGAAGGAATATGCAAATACTCACTCAGGTAAAATTTAAATGTTGATATTACAAAGTGTTGGCAAAGATGTGAACAACTACAGTGCTCATGATTTTCTGGATTGCAAAATGATATTGTCACTTTGAATACAAATTACCAGTTTCTTGTAAAATTAAGTAAGTTGCTAGATTGCCCAGACATTTCCCTTTAGATATTTACTCATGAGAAACATCAGTATACAGCCACAAGAACTGGTGGTACATGACTATTAAAACCAAATTTTTTTTTCCGGTCCTGGGGGTTGAACTCTAGGCCTAGGTGCTGTCCCTGAGCTGATTTCTTCTCAAGGCTAGTGTTCTGCCACGTCCTGCTTTCCTGAATAGTAGTTTATTGGAAATAAGAATCTCATTGGCTTTGAACCTCAATCCTCAGCTCTTAGCCTCCTGCGTAGCTAGGATTTGATGTATACGCCACTGTGCCCAGCTGGTACATAACTTTTCATGTCCAAACTGAATAGATGCCAAATATACATCAGCTAATAAACATAGCAGTATATATCTAAATAATAAAATATCACTGAACAATAGAATAATGAACTAATAAACACAAAAGTTTAGACTTCGCTTAGAATTGCGCTAAAAGAAAGTAGCCAGAACTGCATGCGATGTCACATGCCTATAATCTCATCTAACTGTGAGGCGGAGAGAGGACGATAATGAGTTGAAAGCCAGCTCCAGATCTTGGGCTCTAACTTGGCTTTTTCACTCAAGACTGGCGCACCACCAATTGAGCCAACTTCTTCTTCTGGCTTTTTTGCTAGTTAATTGAAGATAGAACTCTCATACACTTTTTCCCCCAGCTGATTTCAAACCTTCTTCCTTAGCTCTCAGCCCCCTGAGTAGCTACAATTGCAGGCAGGAGCCATGAGTGCCTGGCTATATTTAGCTTTTTGAAGAACCTCCACACTAATTTCTGTAATGGAAACCAACAGCATATGATAGGATACCCCTGCCATATCCTCACCAGGATTTCTTGTTGTTTTGTTTATTTTGCTTGGTTTGGGGGATTTCTTTTTCTTTTAATATTAGCCTATCTGACTAGAGTAAGATGGAATCTCAATATTGTTTTCTTTTGTATTTGCTTTATAGCTGTGTGTCCAACTTATTTGTTTATAGTTTTTTTTTTCCATTACTGTTCTCTGGTATGCACACAAGAGACTTTAATTAAAATGACCCAAGGCAAAAAACATGTAATCTAGTGATGGCAGAATAAAAAATTAAAGAGAGCTTGAGTCCTTCTGTCATTAAAGAACATTGTACCAGGCAAATACTATCTCTGGTTTTACATTAAAAAAAAAAATAAGCACCTAAGGGAAAAAATAGACTTGAATATTTTCTACTTGACAAATCCATTGTAAACCAACCCCTCTATTAGAGTTTGAAAAGTAAGCAGGACTCCATGCATCCTGCTCTTTCGCTGTCCACCAAGGAGTTCAACGGAAGAACGGCTGATACACAAAGGCGTAGCTTTCATGCGCATCCAATGACCGCCCTCAACACAGGCACTGACAGGAATGAGAGGAAGGGCTGAAAAAACACACCCTTCTGTTTTACAGCTCTCCACTTGTTTCTGCCTTTGTTTAAGATTTGTCTTGCACAGCTCAAGAGTTTACACATAGTACATTTCCTGTCCTTTCCCTGCACCTTAGAGAGGATGTGATCCCAGTTCAGGAGTACAACACAATTATGGAATCAAGCTACACCTGACCTTAAACCACAGCTGTATTAGTTTCAATCACTTAGCACTAACCATTTACCTGTCTCAAATGTTGGGCCTAACTGAGCCACCGTAGTTCTTAATATTTCCTTGAAAGCATTTATGTAATCTTAAAACAATTCCTGTGTTTGAACCACAAAACCAGTTGTGCCATTTGTATCCAATGCCATGAAAGGGAAGGCCCAGGGGTGCCCTATGGCACACCCCGAGGCACGTCCCCAGGGATGCCCCATGGACACCCCCAGGCACGCCCCCAGGGAGGCCCTAAGGCACGCCCCAAGGGATGCCTCTAGGCACGCCCCCTCGCAATCCTCCAGGCCACGCCCCAGGTATGCCCTAAGGCATCATTCAAACATTCAAAGAAAGACTAAAATTAAAAAGAGTGTCGAACATTAGCACGGATGTGGCAGAGTTGATTAATGTTAAGAGTTGATGAATGTATGACAGACTAATTTTACTTCTATTGACAGAAACACTTTCAAGTTATTCTAAAGATACATAGGGCAAAAAAGAATATTCAGGATCAGTATTTTAATTCATGGTAAAGTTCTTGTTTTATGTGTTTGGGGTTCCATCACCAATGAGAGAGAGAGAGACATTTATTAAAAAGAAAAACAAGGAAGAATATAGTACTATTTTTCTGTTTTCGTTTTGTAATACAGAGGAGTCATATTTTGAAGAGGGAGTGGATGAAGAGAATAAAATGTGGTAGACCCATCACAACTTCACCTGTACCATGGATTCATTTCTCAAACAATGTTAACAAAAGCCAGTGGAAGACCATGTATGCTCTGACTTTATGTTAAGTTCTATACCAAGTTAAACCGAGTCTGGCTTTGATAGGACTGAAAAGGAGAATCATGTTACCGTTGAGAGAAACTGAGACATTCTTGTATCTGCAGCAGAAAGCAAGCAAGCAGATCAGCACTTCTGAATGTCTCCTACCTCTGTATTGGCTCTTAATGGTCACCACCCATTTATCAGTTACAGTGAGAGGAACCGTATTCATGTTCACGTAGGGATGTTTACCCTCACGGCCCTCTCCTCTGCCCTCCGTCCTCCATGATATCCAAGATCTTACTTGCATATTTTCTTAATGTCAAAGTTATATACAATCTTCCTGTTTTTAGTTATACTAAGCCACATTCCCAATTGAAACCATAAATGCATAAATTCTACATCTTAAAACTATCAGTGAACAACAATCCCAAATCACACACACAAAGTATTCAGAGTTTTTATTTTTATCTCATCAGGAAACTCCCGTCATTAATCATGCTTACAAACAGGCTGCTGAAAGACAGAACTATGGAAGGTTCACTGATTTGAATGAGAAATATGTGTGCTTCTACTAAAAGGAAAGGGAAAAAAATCACTGATTTATTGAGAAACAGGATTTTTTTCAGTAATGTGCCTATATAATCTTCTAGGAGCTCATGGCTAGAGCTATTTGTCTGATATCATGGATGACACCCTTTTGTGTAGTTTCAGTGCTTAGATGACATGTTTTCTCACTCTAATAGTGAATGGACTGATAGTAGCAGATAATCGTGGACAAGATGATTTACTTGGCTAAAGCTACAAGGTTACTCATGGACAGGAATCTCTTTCAGAGGTTTACTTGTGAGCTGGTCATCCACAACTAAGTCAACATAAACAAGTTTAATACTACAGGTACTTTCTTCTGAATGAAATTAATGTAATATATTAGGCATAGCAAAACTAACAACAATACAATTTCACTTACTAAGAACTAATTATCATAATCTGAGAAGTCTAAATGTGGCCAGGAGGGGTCAAAGAGATAATGTATTAGCTTTCAACTGAATGGGATGCATATCTTTTATTCTTTTTGTTTTTTTCGTTTTCTTTTATAGATTCCTCAGCATCCAGATTCTTTTATTATTTTGTTTGGAATCTGAAGCCAAAACACATGACAGCCTTAAACGTGTGCAACATATCCTGTGGCTTGTTTTAGAAATACAGTGGTAACAAGATTCATGCATCTAGGCCAACTGTCCATCCCCAGCTAGAAAATGACCAGTGGAGTCTTCTCATTTCTCGTTCCACATGTAAAGAGCTTAAAATTATTCTGACTTAACACTAAGCAAAAATCTCAATATATTGACATTTAATGATTTATGGACATGTAGGAGAGGTAGATCCAAGAAAAACAACAATACTCAAGACTGGTGGAAAAAAAAAAAAACGGGTAAACTCAGGGGGTAATGGTTTTCTGGAGTAGATGATAACTGGGCAGGAAATCTGGCTGTGAAATCAATGGCAATAATGTACAAAGGTGCTGCACGCCAGTAGCTCACACCTGTCATCCTAGCTACTCAGGAGGCTGAGAACTGAGGATTGTGGTTTGAAGCCAACCCGGGCAGGAAAGTCCATAGCTGGAAATGGATCTGTGCTCAAGTGGTAGAGCACTAGCCTTGAGCACAAAAGCTCAGGGACAACACCTAAGGCACTGAGTTCAAGCCCCAGGATCCATGCTGGGCGCGCGCACACACACACACACAACACACGTATGTACATGCACATTTCATCTTGTTAGTCAGCATGCACCTTTTACATCTGAGTTTGGATGCTCTGGCTAGACTATGTGTAAGTCCTTCTAGAGGATCCTGAACATTTCTAGAGTCACCACAATTCCATAGGCCTGCAATTGCTACCACCATGTTTTCTACCCTGTTACGTATACTTCTTCTTTTACAGAACCAATTTCCAATGACTTCCCTATTGCTCATGGAAAGAGCCCTTGGCCTCCTGTGCTGCCTGGCTTTCCTCCCAGCTCCGCCATGTCACAGCTGCAAGACAGGACAGGAGGCCTGGCCTGGCACCCCAGGCGTGAGACCTCCCACACGGGACTCCACACCCGGGAGCAGCAGTGATCACAGGAACTGAGACGCTGTCCTGGCATTTTGTAATTACTCAGTCAACACTAGCAATTATTATGTCCTTCCTCGCTTTTTCGAGGAAATGAAGTCACTTGATGTAGATCTGAATACCTGGATTCCTTTTACAAGCTGTATGTCTTTTTCAAAGCAGACATATCGTTTGACTATTATCCCTAAGTACCCTCGACTATGGTGTTTCGTCCCAAGTATAGGAAATTCTAAGCATGATAAATCCTTCCAAGACTAGACTTGCAATTTATTAAAAGACTGGCTGGTTTTAGGTTTACACTCAGAAGAAAACATTTTTCCGATGCCTATTTTTAGGCAAGTGCATTGATATTTCCTACAAATGGCATTCTGTGCCCATTGAAATGAGCATAGAAAAGACAAAGAAACAAAGGTTATGACATTTAACACTGAATGCCAAACTCTCCAGTCATTAGCAGACACAGCCTCTTTTTGTATCCAGACATTATCATCGTTTGTCCGCTTCATTCACTGATGGCTTTTGACTTAGAGTCATAGTTTGGATAGTTTCTTCCTGAACGTTTATTCTTTTTGATGCAGACTTTATTTTTTTATTTATAAACTAGTTTATTCTTTTTCAGACAGGAAGAAAGGCTTTACTCTTTCAATGGATTTGCATATGAATAACTATCCAGTAGAAATCTAAAATAAGTCAAAAATTTCCATTCTGCCACAGCTGCTATACTTTCCCTCTCGTACTCTCTAGAGTTGGCACGCTACCTTAATCTTCTTCCTCATTCCCATTTTCTTCTCCTTTTAATATTACAGGGGAAGCTTCAGTGACTGAAGAATATATAGGAAGTTTTGGGATTTTCAATTTCCTTCCTTGCACTCAAACCTGGACTGGAAATCACTGGAACTTACTATGGTTTGCACTCTTCTAAACATTGCAAATATTCTTACCTGATCTTCACCTACTATGAAAAACACCAATTCTTTTTAACAAAGAAACCCAAAGGCTCAAAGTAACTCAATAAAGAAGCGATGAATGCAAAACTAGACAGCATTCTACTTCAATGGCCTATTCTCAAGCAAAACACGATATGTCCTCTCCATAACAAAAATAGCTTGTTTTCTTTTTTGCGTATGTATGTACCGGTAGTAGGGCTTGAACTCGTTACACAGGAATTCATTCAGCAAGACACAGAGAAACCACATTTTGAGACGTCCAATTGGGAGTCTTTATTAGAAAGCAGGTGACTGCGGGTGGACTCCCGTCCCAGAGTCCTGCGGACTTGAACACAGCTAGCACAAAGCTTATAAAGGCAAAAACCAGGATGGGTGAAGACAAGGCAATGTTACTTGGACTCGGTATCCTTATTTCACTGTCCTTTAGCTTTTTCCTTTCCAGGCTAGAGCTCTCCCGCTGGAACCACAAATCCACTTTGGGCTTTTTGGTGGTTAGTTGGAGAGAAGAGTTGCATGGTCATTCTTGCCTGAGTTGGTGTCAAACCATGGTCCTCAAATCCTAGCTTCTGGAGTAGCTAGGATCACAGGTGTGAGCCACTTGTGCCCAACTGAGTTTCCTTTCTTATATTTTCTAGTCACTTTTGAGAAAACTACCTATTGATTTCACATCTGATACTAAGTGAAATCTACATGACAATGCTCCAGTTGCTGGATGGGTTTTGAGAATGAGGTAGAAGGGAAGGGAATCTGTCTTTTCATTGGTATGGAGGAGGGGGATGAAGGGGCTTGGTGGGGGGGTGTACTTGCCCCGTTCCTTGAAAAAAAATCTCTGTAAAGCAGGGGTCATGTTTGGAGTTGAATTGAATTGTCCTGACTGCTCCCGGCCACCTCCCACCCAGGTGCTTTTAGCACATTTCAGCCTGAAGCAAGCCAAGGAAACACGTACTCAGTAGAGAGCCGTTCAACAACAGCAAGTGAACAGGAAGAGTTGCAATGTAAAGACTGTTAAGAGCAGAGTGAGAGCAGGAAGCAGCCTCCAAAGCTTGTGTTCTACTTTAAAATGTCCCAAGAGTCCCGTTCATAAGTCATTTTACCTCGTACTGTATTTGTGATTATAAACAATGGAAAAACCTTTATTCATCGGATGAATGGGACTCGATTTTGTTTTGAGGGTTGCTAAGCAACACAAACCTTTAGAGCTAAGTCATAACAATACTAAGTAGGTGACAAAATATTTTTACCCTATGTTACAAAACTACATTTCTTATTATCTTTAAATAGTTATACAAAGGGGTTTTCAATGTATCAGCTTATAAGTACAAGGCATCTTGATCGATATCACCCCTTTCATTCTTTTTCCATTTCTTATCCTTATTATAAAAACACAACGAAATAGTGTTGTTTCCATTTACTTGTTAAGCAACCTTACAAAAATAAGCAAGACAGTATAAAACTACCTAATATCAGAGTAATAATAGAAAGCATATGGGTAAATGCAATTAACATAATTTTGTATGAATGTTTTAAATGTGATGTTGTCATGTTAAAGTAGTCACTTTTGATTAGACTCTGTCTACTTTAACACATCTGGTCCCTGGGTTGGAATGTTGTTCAGTGGCAAAGCATTTGCCTAGTAAGTGCAACGTCCTAGGTTTAATCCCCAGTACCAAAGAAAAAGCAAAAATGTTAAATATAGTTAAAAACATAAGAAAAATGTCCTACTTCTAAGTGGAATCTATACTAGATATCCAGTTGCTTTGAAGAATGTCTATGTATCTTTGATAACATTAGGAGTTCCTGGTTCAAGCAGAATTCATATTGCTGTTTAGAGAAAAAGGATGATATATGTCTTTGATGAATCATGAAGACATGAAATGTAGAAAGGACTATTTTCTGATAATCATAGGAGCCTAGAGACAATCACAACTAATCTATAGTATGGTCTACCCATATAAGTTATTAATGAAAACATTTGACTGGAGTTCTTTCAGATAGAGGACAGCCAAATATAAGTAGAACATAATACTCTCTCACAACAATAAGTTCCTGAGTTGGGCTGGGGATATGGCCTAGTGGCAAGAGTGCCTGCCTCGGATACACGAGGCCCTAGGTTCGATTCCCCAGCACCACATATACAGAAAACGGCCAGAAGCGGCGCTGTGGCTCAAGTGGCAGAGTGCTAGCCTTGAGCAAAAAGAAGCCAGGGACAGTGCTCAGGCCCTGAGTCCAAGGCCCAGGACTGGCAAAAAAATAAATAAATAAATAAGTTCCTGGGCATCCATAGACATGCAAATGTACAAAAATTATTATGACAATAAAATAATTCCAAAATAGCACTAGAATTTTGATATAAAATAAGCAGCCAAAACAACAAGAATTTTTAAATCAGATAAAATAAAATTCCATGTTGAGCTGGGTTGCCAGTGACCCACGTCTATAATTCTAACTACTCAGGAGGCTGAAATCTGAGCACCGAGGTTCAAAACCAGCCAAGGCACACAAATTATTGAGACTTATCTTCAATTAACTAGAAAAAAAAAGACAATTGGAGGTATGGCCCAAGTGCCAGAATTCCAGCCTTGGATGGAAAAGCTAAGCAAAAGCAGAAGGCTCTGAATTCAAGCCCCAATACCAATGCACAAATGCACAAAAGTAATAATTATTCCACTTTGAAATTTGTTTCCATCTGAGAACCCACTATTCATAAAACACTCAATTTTGGCCACAGGGAGATGGAAAGTAGCTTATATATAGTGCCGGCATATTTAAAAACTAGTCTATTATAAGAAAGCAATATGTCTCATAGCTGGAACTTTGTGGCAAACTCTAATAAATCAACTTCAGGTAATATTTATTATTTAATATTCCTTTTGCCTAAGACTGCATTTGTATCTTTAAGAATTCTTGTCCTCTAAAAGAAATCCTGCTGAAACATCTCCTCAATAACATTTTTCCAATATTCAATCTACAGTAGCCCCTTTCCTATGAATACCTCCTATATGGATTTATTCACTAAAAACAACACTTACTAGTTATAAAGCTCATACATTGACTTAACATAATTGTCTGACTCCCCCCACAGAAACTTACGCTCTTGGAGAACTTTTATACCCCATTACCTCTGTATACTTAGTGCTAGGAAGAGAAGGAAAAGGAGGAGAAGGGAAGGGAGGGGAGTGGGTGGGGAAAGGAGAGGAAGGGAAAAGAGGGGAGGAGAGGAGAAGAGCCATGTAAAGAAAAGGTAAGCCAGGCAAAAGGGCACAAAAGCAGAACCTGACACTGTGCTCTCATCATTTGTGAACTGGCCTTGGGCTCTGAGACTGAAATTTCAATAGCAGTGGGGAGAACTTGGAAGATCCAAGCACTGATAATGAAACATAAGATGGCGAGGTGATGAAAAGCTAGTAAAGACATTAAACACATAATGAGTACATGGTCCATTATTTCTACTCTTTCTACATACCCAGAGCAAGAACTCGGAGGTATTCTCTTTATTACCTTTAAGTAGATGTACAGAGGGGTTTCCATTCTCAACGTGTTCGTTTCTGAGTACCATGCGCTAGGATCGATGTCACCCCTTCATCCTTCCTTCCCTGCCATCTTTCCCAGCAGCCCCATCCCCCCACGTTACCTAGTTCCATGCCACATAGACCGCACCAGCCCACTCTTCCTCTCTCCATTGGTCTACCCACCACCCCTTGACCACACCACTTTTGACACCTCAAGAATACCAGCTCCCTGCTACTCGCTTTGTTAGATTGTAAGCTGTTCAAAGGAGTTACACTATTGGAATCCTCCCATGCATATGCCACACTTTATTTAACAGGTTTGCATATATGTATATTATATATATATATACAAATATCAAAAGACTCAGACTCATACATTAAAAACCAAGAAACAACAACAACAAAAAACCTGAAAAAAAAATAGGACAAATAGTATTCTATTCCCAAACACCTTATTTTTGTTATTAAATGACACAGCAATAGAAAGACCCAAGACAGGATAGAATGGAATGGCCTGGAATGCTTCATGAATGGGTTAAACCAGAAAACGAAGCAGCCCATCCAGAACAAGGAAACCGTAAAACTCACCTATTATTCTGATATTTCCAGGAGGCCCCAGTACATCACTGTATTTTAGAATACTGAGCAGCATCCATCTTGGCCACCAGAACCGCTGTCTGACTTTTAAGGACCACTAGGGGACTGACCATGTCTATTCTTCCTTCTCCAAAAGAATAAAAGTATCTGATGTGATGGCCATTTTTAAGTCTGTAACTCCCATTTCCTGAGTGGGAAACGGGATATGTTTTTCTTTCTCCTTCTGTCTCCCTCCCTTTACCCTGTGATACTAAAATAAAGCCTCCCTGTATCTTCCACTTTGAAAAACCTCTATTGTTTGTGAGAAATTGTTCTCCTGAGTGGATCTCGGGGGTCTGTGACGTTCCTGTAAACTGGGAAGCTTAGGGAACCACTCACCCATCTTTGGGTGACACCATCACACAAATGGTCTTTGAAAACATTTTGCTTCAAGAAATAAGACAAACCCTGAAGGACAACAAGTGATTCCACTAATAATGAGGCATCAGGAAGAGGCAAATTCACAGAGACATGAGTGCAATGATAACTCTCAGGGCTGAAGAGACTGAAAAGGAGTGATACAAACTAGTGTAAAAGCCATCCATCAGGAAAAGTTGGTCTATAGAACTTGTAGATGGCAGGATAAGCTGGTACCCAAACTTCCCTGACCACCAAATGATGAAGGAAGAAGCACAAAAGAATAGGGAATAAAGACAGGGCACTAAATCTCTGGCATCATAACCTTAGAGGAAAATAACAGAGACTCACCAATCAGAAAGCCAACCACTTCTCCCTGTTTATAACAAGATCCAGCGCGTAACTAGGATGACAACCAAGACGTCTAAGACGAGCTGAAGTGCTGTGTTCTCATGGCATGTCGGTGTCACGTGCTCTTTCACTGCCATATTGCTTTTCAATAAACTTGTTAAAATCACCTTTTCTTGCATTCACATCTTGTCTGGATTTTTTCTTGGCAGACCTAAGAACCAAGGTCACCTCAGCTACCCTACATTTCTGATAATAGGAGTCATTCTTATTTAATTGACATTAAAGTTTTAGAAGGCAGACTGACAAGTTTTAGGTATAGGCAATGCTGATGATTATAAAGCATTAAAAATAAATTTAATTAATGGGATTGTACACATACAAAGGGTTAAGATGAGAAACTCAAGTCATGCGCATTTACCACAGAGAAAATATCTTTAAAAATAACTGATGACACAGATGTAAGTTCACTTTTCAAGATAATTTTTCCTCATTACACTTTTAGTCATATGAAAAGAAATATGGATAGCTTGATGGGAATAGCATCTTTTTAGTAAATTACTTTTGATTATATGTATATATAGTTCTTGCTAAGTTATTTGTGAAGTAAACTTTAAAAATGAAAGCATAACAGGAAAAAATTAAAAAGATGTCAGGCTGCCTGATATAAATATTTTTAAATATGTTTCTTGATAGTCAATTATTATTATACTACAGTGAGTCCAGTTATGTGAACAATGTAGTATGTGTGTCATTTCTATTAACTTCTACATACCAAAAGAGGAGTTGATGAAATGGTAGAAAATTTATGTTTTCTTCAAAATACCAAGCCTATGAGTTCTGGGTGATTATAATATTGGTGACTGATGATTATAAATCCTTCTGGATATAGTGATTAAATTTGGTTCTGTTTTCTATTTCTTTTCATCTTTATCTTTTCTCTCTATTTTTCTTTCTTTTTCCGTGTGGGTACAGGGACTTGAGCTCAGGGGTCTGAGCTCTGATTTGGATTTTTCATTCAAGGCAGATACTCTACCACTTGAACCACAGCTCCACTTCCAACTATTTCAGTTAGCAGAAGATACGTCTCGTGACTTTTCTGTCTGGGCTGCCTTTGAACCATGACCCTCAGATCTCAGCTTCCTGAATAGCATGCTCTACTAGTGTCCAGTTCACTTTTTTTTTCCTCCACTGAAATTTTGGAAACCAAATTTTCCAACTTAAAATTGGAATTTGAAATGTTTAAGTTTAAATTGGAATTTTACTGATTCATTTACTTATTTTTGTCAGTCTTAGGGCTTGAACGCAGGGCCTGAGCATGGTCCCTGAGCTTTCATGCTCAAGGTTAGCACTGTACCACTTTGAACCACAGTGCCACTTCTGATTTTCTGGTGGTTAATTGGACATAAGAGTCTCACAGGCTTTTCTGCCCATGTTGGCTTTGAACTGTGATACTGGGATCTTAGACTCCTTAATTGCTAGGATTCTAGGCGTAAACCACCAGTGCTAAAGTGGAATTTTAAATTTTCCATATTAATCCACAACCAATTACACAGCATCAGTAGTTGCAGGCACTAGAGAATTCAGAAAAGATCCACTACGATGAACAAATGGAAACTATCTCAAGTACAAATAATTTAGTTCGGCAAATAACATTGGAATGGCATGCTGTTTTTGAAACTTAATCATTGCTCAATTTCTTTTGAGCCCAAGTATCTCAGGGTTTGAGTGTGTGAATTGCAGAACCCATCTGTAGTGTGCAAGGCACACATAGCTCTCTTCTTCATTAGCTATCTTCATTAGATATGAGCAAAATACCCTCTTTTGCCTCAGTTTTTCTTATCTGTCAAGTGGGGATAATTATAGAGTTTTTTATTATAGATGAATGATGTGGATTAAATGAAAGCTATTTGAAGCAATCGTCAGGGACAGGACTGAGGGCTTGTATCTATCATCAGGGTTACTTGGGAAGCAGAGTGTACGGATCACAGCTTAGGACCAGCCTAGGCAAAATGTCACTGGTATCCCATCTCCTGCAATAAAACGCTGGGCATGGTGGCGTGTGTTTGTCATCTCAGATTCTTTGGAGGCATAGATATGAGGTGATTACAATCCAGGCCACCGGAACAAAAACATCATACTTCATTTAAAAAATAAAAGAAAAAAGCTGGAGTGGAGACGATTGATAGAAAGCCTACCTGGCACCCAAGGGACCATGACTTCAAACTCCAGTGCCACTGAAAATGAATAAGTGCATAAGGTAAAGGTGTAGAAGAGATAGTTAACTTTTTCACAAGAGAAACTCCTATTCACTCTATTTTTATGAGCATGCATTATTTGTGCAAAGTGAGTGATTTCACTGTGACAAAGTACTTTATAAAGTGCTTATTCACTCCTTCCATTACTCTCTTGTCCTTTTCTCCCTAGCCTTCCTTGTAAAAAATCCTTTCTGCTAATAATTGGTTTCATTATGATCTCTGCACACGTGTATATAATGCTCTTTGATCATATTCATTCCTCCTCCCATCATGTGGAGATTCCTCTTCCCAATCCGTTCCCTTTTTGTTTAATGTATTCTATGTTTCGATCGAGATTCTGCCTGTGAGAGAAAACCTACGTTCTGACTCGGCTTCTTATGATTCATGTGGTGATCTGGAGTTCCATCCATTCTCCTGTAGATGATATGACTGCATTCATTTCTATAGCCTCTTAATATAAATATTTTGAAATAACACTTCAATCTTTTCTTCTACTTAGTAAAGTTTTATCCTCCATACTTTCAGGTTACTGATATTTTTCCAAAAGTATTCTCTTGTTCTAATTTGTTTGATTTAGGGAGGAACATTTTATCCACATTACCACACACTTTCCATGAGTGACTGTATTGTCATTCTTACCAAATCATGCCTCCTAAATTTGTGCCATGCAACCATCTTTGTTCATAGTGATATTAACTGTTCATGGTGCCAAACAGACATCTTGCCAGAAATGACATTAGACAGCCAGACATACAGATTATCTTATCTAGAATCTCACATTTCTTGTCTTGGTCTTTGTAGGCAAAAAATCATAGTCTATGTTGTCTGCCATCCTTAAAACATCACCTTAAGAAAAATCTCTAAGAGAACTATTACTTTTCTATCTACAAACCTAAGGGAAAGAAACAAGTCTTACTGGATTTCCTTCTTCTGACAGATGTTTGGACAGCATAGACTGCTATCATTAACATCCTGACGGAACTTCAGTTTACGTAAGTCATGCACTGTATAAAGATAGACCACATGAATAGCATTGGTCCTTCCGTGGGTGGGTGGTCTTAGAGATGAAGATCCCAGGTTACTGTTGTCTCTAGGAAGGAATTAAATGAGCACTCGTGCACACACAAGCAAAGTGGAAAAGCAAGACGTTTAATAGAGAGAGGAAAACGTACATCATTAATAGAATCAGTGGGCTCAAACTATGTAATTTTTTTTTTCCTTTAGAAACAGTGTCAATCGGGAAATGTTATTCCAGCTACTCCAATAAATGTCAGTTAAGAACTCTGGGTGCTAATTTATAATTGGTAAGATATTACAAGTGACCTCTTGTATTGAAGAGCCTGCGAGATCTCAGAGCAGCAAGGACAGTCACAGGTTGGAGTCCATTCCGTCCTCAGTGACAGGGGCAACTTGGAGATGGAGGTCAGCTCTGAGGGGGACGTCCCCCCGGGCGGGGTCCGCCTCCTCTGCCCCTGGTGGAGTGGGGTCTGCACCTGTGCCCCGTGCGCATGCGCAGCAGGAGTTCTCCCCCCCCCCCGCCCCCCGCCCCCGCCCCCCGGGCTGCGGCTCCTCTGCTGCCGCTTCTGCAGGGTCTGGGTCTGTCTCCGCGTCTGCGCGCGCACCCACCGGGCCATCCACGCTGGCACCTGGGGTTGGCTTGCAGGAGTCACCGCACTGTCCCCATCCCTGCTGTCCTGGTCTGGGCTGCCAGGTGCCACCTGCCGGCCTCTCCAGAGGAAGTGCCAGAAGGTTCTTCTGGGTGCAGCTTGGGCGTGGGTTCTGGGTGGGGGGTGCTCCAGTGTCTGCAGGTGTCCACCAGGCGCTCCCTGCAGGGTGTCCTGGAGTCAGAGCCAGGGAACACCGGCCAGCAGCAGAACGCACGGCGCTTCCCTGCCTATCTCGGGCGAGTTGGCCAGTTGTGGCTGGGACTGCAATGGGGCTGTGTGGAGACCTGGGTCTCAAGTTCCCTTTGGTCTTCTCTCAAAGCTGAGGTCCCTTCCTGGGGTCCTCTTCCTGAGCCTCCTCCTCCAGTGAACCCCACAATGTCCCCCTGGGCTTCTGACTGCTCCTCCTAGGACTTTCACTATTTGCACAACTGATCACAATTTTACCCACACACCCCAACATCCCTGAAAAGGCCTGGGTGCAGTCAATGCCTCAGTTTCCCCGAGATGGAAGGGAATTCAGACTACTTAATATCTAGGTTTTTGATATTGACATGTGTGCATGAAATCCCCAAGGCTCAGTGATGTTGCTAATACAAAAAATTAGAGGTGAAATGTTCACAGGAAGTCGTTTACAAAAAAAAAAAAACCCCAAACACTTCACCTACAGAGAGGTAGACAGAAATGGAAGCATGTGTAGAGACTAACATGTGTCCACATGCATGTACATAGGCAGGCAGACACAGACATACGTGGCACGCATGCCAGCCCTCTTCCAAGACAAGACAGCTTGGGCCAACAAGTCCTGAAGGACAGGGCCACTCCTTTCTTGTGTTTGAGTAGAGCCATTGTCTCATTACCCTAACTTCACCTCATGCCTCTCTCAGGCAGGGTGGGGGAAATCCCTGAATTCAAGTACACTGAAAGCCAGTCTTTTGAGGTGAGGGGAATGTATCTGCTCTCACCATTGCACGCGCCAGTATCTGATGGAACTGTGCTGGGGACTTTCTGGTGTAATGGAGCAGAATCTGTACTTGGTTCAACTGGCGATCCCTTTTACCTTGGCATCTCAAAAACCAAAGCCTCTTCAAATAAGAAAATGGGTCAGTTATGTCTACTATGGCCAGCAGAAGTTCGTCAATTTTACTAGAGGAGTAGTAAAGAGAATTGCAGAACAATTAATACCACTTCAAGATGGCATGGAAAAATTGGCTGACTCCTAATATGATTCTGGCAGGAAAAGAGGTGGTGCGTGTCTTGTCTTGATTTGAGGTGATAATTGTACCTTCATCCCCCAAAATACAACTCCAAATGAAACCATCCACTAAATAATCAGAGGTAAATGACTTCACTAGCTGGCTAGGAAATGGAAGAGAATGTTCTCCCCAGTTCTAATGTCTCTCATTGTTGTAATTGGGACTAATTCACAGACTGCCCTATCTACACTTTTGTTTCATACCAACTGTCCACAACAGGCTAAGGTAGAGAGCCAAATAATGTTTAAAGAGTTTGAAGAAAGGAATAGAAATGTAAAAAGGGGTAATTGTGAGAAAAGTCATCCTCCCTATCCAACTGAGTTGTTTAGAAGTTTCTGCTTTGGCTCTTCTTAATCACTCTGCTAAGACAATATAAGCAAGTAAAGAAAGTAGCAGGTGATGTGAGTAATTAAGACATCCTACTCACTTCAAACTAGCCAATCGTGAGCAGATTATGAAGCTGAGCGTGGCCAATCCGAGCAGAGGGGCAGGGCATGCTGGACATGGATGAAAAAGGGAGCAGCCCATCTGCTCTGCGTGCATGCTTGCCAGATTTTTGGCTAATGGCACACCCTTCTGCAGAAATAAACTTTGTCATGCCAAGTTCCTTTCAAAATGGTGTCCACACTCCAAGACCTCAAGCCATTTCTAAGAATATGTTGAATTCAGGGAGAATGATAAAAGGAGTGATTGATAATGACTCACTGTACTCATCACTGACACGTTGACTGACATTTTTTGAACAACTTAAAGGAAAAATTTTTAAAGGAATGTTAAAATATGTATGCATGTGAAAAATGAAAGCACTTAAGAATCAATTATCAGAGGATATTGTGCTCTTATCTAATATAATACGCTTCTTTGGAAAACTTAATTTTTCAATGACAGAAGAAAACAGGAAAATAGTCTTAAGAATATTATACATTTACATAAATAGTGAACCATAATAAGAACCTGTGTTTTTAAATCATTAATTTTTAAGCTTGTTGCAAGTATAGAAAAAAGAAATTCTCAGATGGGAGAAAAATGAGGGAGGAGGTAACAAGTTTCACAAGAAATGTTCTCACTGCCTTACATATGTAACTCTAACCCCTCTGTACATCACCTTGACAATAAAAATTAAAGTTAAAAAATAAAAATTGAAAATATATTCTCTGGTGATGATTACTCTAATAGAAATTGTGCTGTCGGGATTTTCAATAATATTTCAGTCTATATACATAAAACGTATCTACTGTGTCAGTCAGAATCTAATCAGAAAACAGAAACTGCATCAGCTTTTGAAATATGATGCAAGATTTTTTTTTGTATGTGCCAGTCCTGGGCCTTAAACTCAGGACCTGGGCTCTGTCCCTGTGTTTTTTTGCTCAAAGCTAGTGCTCTACAACTTGAGCAACCGTTCCACTTCTGGCTTTGTTTTGTGTGTTGGTTAATTGGAGATATAAACCCCACTGACTTTCCTGTCCAGGCTGGCTTTGAACCCAAATCCTTGGATCTTAGCCTCCTGAGTAGCTAGGATTACAGGTGTGAGACACTGGCACCTAGCATAATGAGAAATTTCTTAATGGTATAAAAGAATACTGAAAGATCATAGAGGTACTAACTGCAGGAGGAGGGAGCGCCTCTTAATATGAAGGAACAAAGGTGGCGTGACCTCAGGGCCTGGCAGCATGGTGAAGCTTATGCACCAGTGACTCAGACCTCTGAGAGTTGAGCACTGGCCCGCTGATGTCCCCAAGGAGAAAAGACAGGACCAGTTCTGTAAGTGCTAAAGAAACTATAAACTGGATTCTGACTTTGCCCCCAAAATGAATTGCCATCTTGCAAAAGAAAGACTGCCGTACTGAGAGAATGCCACCCTAAGGTACTGTGCATAGAAATGGCAGGCGGTGAGAAGGCAAATCAGGAGGAATACATTCCTCCCTTCTCTTCCGAGGCTAGAGCCCTGATCTTGGGCAGAACGTGATGATTTTGAAATGATTAAAACAGCAACTTAATGAGTGGTAAATTAAAGGAAACACACCCACTATTGCTGATTTAAATTATTTACACTTTATTTGCTTAATAAGGAAGGTACACTGGCTAAGACTCCTACATAGCACAATATTTTGGAGACCAGTAGATCTTAATAAAAGGACAGACTGTTTCATGACCCTAAGAGAAGGAGCCAAATTCTCCAACTGTGCAGGAAACTGAAGTGACTCAGGAAACGCTTCACCCCATAGCCTCAAAGTGTGGCCTAAAGAGGAAAGAGATTGCTAACTGCACTCTTGTTTATTTCCCACTGGCTGTCACTGGCTACTAAGCCCATGTGTACTGCTATCCTTCTAGAAGCAAATGAACTTGCCTCTAATTCGTCCAGGGTAACTGATTTGGAAAGAAGGAAACTTGTAGAAGTGTCATTTCTACTTGATGCTCTTCCTGACAAGATTGCTGCACACACACACACACACACACACACACACACACACACATATACATGTACATATACATATATATGTATACATGTATATATATGCCAAAGAGAACTGGGATTTTTAAGACCCCCAGGCCCAAACTGGAGTTGTTTCACCTGGTAAATCTGACCACCTATAGCTCCTATATCAAAGATTAAGTGGCCATAGGTCTGCTGGCTCATTTCTGGGTCTTCAGTTCTATTCCACTGGTCCTCGGGCCTGTGTACCAATACCAATCTGGTTTTATTACTATAGCTTTGTAATAGAGTTTGGCGTTTAGTGTTGATATTCCTCCAGCACTGTTCTTCTAGCTTAGGATTGTTTTTGCTACTCCAGGCCTTTTATTGTTCTATATGAGAAAGCTAGATCCTTATCTATCATCCTGCACCAATCAATTCCAAATGGATCAAAGACCTCAAGGTAAAATCAGATACCCTGGAATAGGAGAAACACTTGAGCACAGGTCAAAACTTTCTTCATAAAGGCCCAGAAACACAACAAATCGAAGAAATGTTGGACAAATGGGATTGCATCAAACTGCAGAGCTTCTGTTGGGCAAAGGATATAGTTTGCAAGATAAACAGACAGCCCTCAGGTTGGGAGAAGATCCTCACTGGCCATACAACAGACAAAGGTCTCATATTTAAAGTATACATAGAACTCAAAAAAATAAGTTTCCCCCAAATAAATCCTCAATGAAATAACTGCCCCATTAATAAATGGGCTAAAGACCTAAAGAGAGACTTCTCTGAAGAGGAAATGAGAATGGCCAAGAGACACATGAAGAAGTTCTCAACATCACTGGCCATAAAAGAAATGCAAATCAAAACCAAACTGAGATTCCACCTCACCCCAGTAAGAATGTCCATTATAAAATGAAATTACGCCATTTTCTTTTGTCTTTCTTTCCCAGAGTTTCACCCCCAATGTCACTGTAACTGACTTTGGTACCCTGGGTATTGTATATTCATTTATAGGAACTAGAGAAAGGAAGGGGATCATCAAAATGGTGACACAAAGGATAAAAGGTGAACCAATGCAACAGCAATATTTACAAAACTACATGCTGTAAACCAATTGTACAACTTGGCGGGGGAGTTTGTGAAGGGGGAAGAGGGGGGAATGAAGGAGGAGGTAACAAGTTGACAAGAAATATAGGCACTGCTTTACATATGAAACTGTAACCCCTCTGTACATCACTTTGATAATCAATAAATTAATTAATAAAAAAAATAGTGTGGTTTTGACTGAGCTTCTCCATAGAAAGTGAACTGGGTAATGTATGTTTGAGAGACATTTTCAATTTTGTTTTTGAAATTTCTTTTCACTGCTCAATTATTAAGATAGCTTATTATAATAATACATGTATATTATATCAAATATAATATATTTATACTGATATTCTGTGTAAATATGGTATATGATATTAATACATAAGTAATATAGTATAATAAATAATATAAAAATGATAAATAATATGATAATAGTAACATAATAATGTAACTATTTATATACAACATATATTTATATATACTACTATATATTTATGAGGAATAGGATTGCTGGATCATAGGGAAGCTCTATGTTTAGTCTTTTTATTTATTTATTTTTTGCCAGTCCTGGGCCTTGGACTCCGGGCCTGAGCACTGTCCCTGGCTTCTTTTTGCACAAGGCTAGCACTCTGCCATTTGAGCCGCAGCGCCACTTCTGGCCATTTTCTGTATATGTGGTGCTGGGGAATTGAACCCAGGGCTTCATGTATATGAGGCAAGCACTCTTGCCACTAGGCCATATCCCCAGCGCCCTATGTTTAGTCTTTTGAGGAACCTCCATACTGTTTTCCAGAGTGGTTGAACACATTTACATTCCCACCAACAATGTACTAGAGTTCCCTTTTGGCCACATCCCCACAAGCAGCTGTTATTGTTAGTTTTCTTGATAATGGCTATTCTAACTGGGATTGGGTAGACTTTAGATGTTGTTTTGATTTGAGTTCCTTTTATGGCCAGAGATGTTGAACATTTTTTTCATGTGTCTATCAGCCATTTTTACTACTTCTGAGTAGTCCTTCTCTTTAAGTCTTTAGCTCATTTTTAATTGGGTTGTTATTTCTCTGATGGTTTATTTGGGGGGGATACATTTTTTGAACCCTAAGTTCATTTTATACCCGAGTCCCTTGTGTCATGCATAGCTAGGGGGGAAAAAGGCTCTCCCATTCTGTGGGCCCTCTATTTGTCTTGCTAGCTGTGTTCTTTGTATGGCAATGGCTTGTATGATCAAGCCTGGAAGATTCCACAGTTGCAATAAATTAAACTGCAAGTTTGGCCGTCTTAGCATAGAGAATAAGCATAGGACCCAGCAGAAAACTCACACTGGGTTGGAATTGCTATTTCCTCACTTGTGATACTAGAGTTTGAACTCAGGACCTTGTGTTTACTAGGCAAGTACTCTAACCACTGAGCCCCCTCCCACTGTGTTTCTTACTGGTTGTTTTTGAGGAAGTATCTGTTTTTCTTCCTAAGTGTGATCCACCTATGTTAGGCTTTTTGAAGCTAGAATACCAGGCACCTGGCACCAGACCCACCTCTCCATTGAGAAAAACTCACATGAACTTTTCTTCTGGAGCTGTGCTCGAACTGCAATCCTCTTCATCTCAGCCTTTCTTGATTTGTAGAAAAAAGGAATTGATGTAACCAACTAGATTTGTTTTAAAAAATAGTTTTCCATGTAAATTTCAAATTCCACTTCAGTGGAAACTCCAGGAAACGCAGCTGGCTGATTATGTCCTTCCTGTCACCTGCTATCTTCTTCTGTGACTATCACCTGTGCATGCTGGCCTTTCTGAGGAGAATTTGTTCGAAAGGAGCAAAGAATGATTTCCGTCTTCTATAAAGATGTTATTTCTTTCATTGCTTTGGGCTACTGACTAATGTATCTCTTAAGGAAGCTAACCTGTGATATCATTTCCTCATCTGAACAGCTGAGAATTCAAATTAATAAAGAAGAGCTCTGAAAATACAACACACGCATATCAGACATGATAGCGTTTATCTATCTGCAATGCTTTTTCTTTAACAATACTGGAGTTTGAACTCAGGGGTCTGAGTTTGCTATGTGGGCACTCAAACACGTGAGCCATGACCACAGCCATTCTTGCATTGGTTATTTTTAATAGGATTTTGCTTTTATCCTGGGCTATTATGGACTATGATCTTCCTATTTACATGTTCTATGCAAATGGAATGACAAGCATGCATTTACTACCTGAAGCTTGTTACTGATTATCTTGGGGCCTTAAAAATTTCCTGTATAGGCTCGAAACACAATCCTCTTTATCTTTTCCTCCCTAGTAGCTAAGATTACAGGTGGGAGAAACTGTGCCTGGACACTTTTGAATTATCAAATGATGAACGTTGCATATTTCATGTAGTTAGCTTGCCTCCAAACTAAAATGGGCAGAATATCAGAAACTTGAATACAAATTTTTGTGATGTACAAAATATGTTCATTCCTATATTTGCTTAATAAATGCCATTACGGTAGTCAGAAAAAGTCTATCTTACATCTATTATAAGAAAATAATTATTTAGAATAGCTGGAGTATTTTTATAGCTATAAAAACAAGGCTATTTCTATAGATAATCTTTAGATTTCTAGAATTTCACAGAAATTTGCTTTTATGTTCCTGTTTCCTAGATGTTTCCTGGAATTCTAAAATCAAATGTCATTTGTATTTAATCCAAAATATATGAAAAATAACCTTTACAACATAGATAATCAAGTAATAATGAGATATAAAATGTATTCAACTACTGAGCATTTCCGATGCAAATAATTCAATCTTTACTCAATTTTCCTCTATTGCATATGTAAATTGCATCTGTAAATTCTTTTCCAGTGTTGAATTCCATAGTCTGGGTTCATGTGATTGATAAGAGATAACTATTCAGAGTATAGGCAATGAATAAATTCAGGAGAGATATTTAAGGAAAGAGAAAGGAAAGGAGAAAGAAGAGAGAGAACAGGAGGCAAAAGAGTGAGGAGGAGACAGAGTGTGAAAGTTGGGACACAGACACAATAAAAAAAGAATGCAAATGAAGAAAAGCCATTACTCAGAGAGAGCAAAGATGCAACAAGAGGTGTACATCACTGACACCAGGCTAAGTGGGGAAAGACGGAAACCATGTCAATTAAAGTCAGGAATGAAGAGATGAGGGTATCCACTTTCCATTCTTATTTAATAATGGACTAGAAAACCCCGTCAGGGCAACACAGCAAGAGAAAGAACTGAAAGCAATTCAAGTCAAGAGGGAGACATTTACATGATCCCCATTTGCAAATGATAGGATCCTATGCTTGGTGAAGCCCTGGGAATTCCACCAAAAGTTCATAGATCTGATAAACCCCTTCCACCACATAGCAGGATAGAAAATCAACCTTCAGAGTAAAACAGAAAAATCCCAAGTAGGTCAGTGTTAGCCGTAGTAATAATAGCTTTATGCTAAAATGAATCATTCTTTTTGCTATTAAAAAAAGTTGACCCTAGGTGTGTGTGTGTGTGTGTGTGTGTGTGTGTGTGTTTAATGGAGAGAATGTTCCATCGATACGTTGGAACATTGAACCACTGGTTGAGATTTGAGGAAGAGTTGAGAAAAGGAGGCCAACTGACAAGATAAATATCGACAAGCGGTTTAACCAGGCACTATTACAATGGTTATAATATTTATCGATTTAACAATTTACATTTTAATTACAATTGTATTTTTAAATTACAATTACAGTTTTATGTCTTTCAAGACGATAGCGCATGCCGGTCAGGACGCGCACCCTTGCTTTCGGCACACTCACCAAGCCTCTCCAGTGGGTTCCATTTCCGTGACTCACCATTTAACTGAGACATTGTCTCCTCTCACCAGCAATTCCAATAAACGTTTTCTTACAACTAGCAGATTTTTATAATAAAAAATAAATACAACCACTAAAAGAATTGCAAAGCAAACTTTTTCATTATTTTCTTTGTGGTTTCATATGGCGAACACAGGTCCTGCCTCTTTGCTCTGGGCCTTTTGAAACTTGGGTACTATTTGTTTTCAACAATACAAGAAATTCAAAAGGGAAAGAAAGCATATTCTCCAAATCATGTCACCCAATCCCTCAATCCCAGTATTGTATTAATTAAACTATTAGGGAACACACATTCCTGGATTCTTTAAAGGAATAAAACTTTCCAAAACCCCAGACATATTCCAAGTGTCCCTGAGTTACTTGAAATGAACTGGCCATGAGGACATTAGTATCCTTGTTAGTCTTTATTATTGTATGAACTGAAGGTTTTTCTGCTTGCTTATAAGCACTGCAGGTGATTTTCCTTTGTGTTAAATTCTAGAGGAAAAGCTTTAGTTTACTAAAGAGCTGTAGCTAAGGCTGGCAGCAGTGATGCATGCCAATAATCTTAATTACTGAGGAGGCTGAGATCTAAGGATTACAGTTCAAAGCCAGCCAAGGCAGGAAAACTTGTGAGAATTTTATCTCCAATGAATCACAAAAAAAAGCTAGAAGTGACATTGTAGTTCAAATGATAGAGTGCTAGACTTGAACAAAAAGGAACTCAGAGACAGCACCTAGATCCAGAGTTCAAGCCCTGGGACAGAAAAAGAAAAAACTGTAGCTATCAAAGAAATATAGTAATGGCATGAAAACAGAAACATAAAGCCAAGCACAAGTGGCTCACACCTGGAGTCCTAGCTACGCAAAAGGCTAAGATCTGAGGATCAAACCACCCTGGCAGAAGTCAATGAGACTTTTCTCTCCAACTAACAAAAAGCTGGAAGTAGAGATATGACTCAAATGGTAGAGCACCAGCCTTGAGTGAAGAAATCAAACAACAACTCAAGACCCTGAGTTCAAGTCCCAGTACTAGCACCAAAACTAAATAAATGAAGAGGGAGAGAAAGAAAGAGAGATGTCTTAGGAGATATGTATTTAGAAGACCAATTTAAACATGAAATAATGCATACAAATTGGCATGTGACACGGAATGTTTTTAAGATTAAAAAGCTTTCATTTTGATATATTAACTAGGAATGACTTAAAATACATTTTTAAAAGCTGCTTTACATTTATTCCTTATTATATACAATTGAAAGTGATATGTCAATGACTATGGTGTTTTGACTGGAAATTTTTATGAGTAATTTTTTTTAAACAGAAAGCCTGCTCTTCATTATTGAAACAAAAAAGAAACAATAAACTGGAAAAAGAGGGTTTTTTTTGTGATTTTGGTGGTTTTGTTTTTAGTTGTTTTGGTCTTCTCATTTGTATTGCTTTTTCATTTCTGTACCTTTGGTTTTGATTGTAAGGTTATCTGTTTGGTGGGGTTTAAGAGAGGGCACAGAAATGGAGGGACAAAGGGTGGGCAAAGGCAGCAGGGATACTCGGTAGACAATATATTGAAAATGAACTATACAATTTGTAAGGGGGTGTCAGGACAGAAAAACTAGGAGAAAGTGAGGGAAGGGGTGACATTGTTCAAAAAGAATTATACTCATTACCTGACTTATACAACTACAACCCCTTTGTCCACCACCTTTACAATAAAAATTGAAAAATAAAATAAAACAGAAATGCCAGTGAAATCTGCCATAGAATTGGTTTCCAGATTGATTCTTCCATTCTACCATGAATATATTAGATATGTAAATCCATGTTCTAATGCTTTTTAAAGTATTTGATTGCAAGTCTCTACTGCTCCATTTTAACTTCATGGATGTAGAACTTTTAGCCAACCCTGGGACTCCATCCATGCCATGCTTTCTGTCTGTGAGTCATGGTTAGGTTTCCAAGGCCCCACAAATGGTGGGTATATAATACGTTAGGGCAGTAGATCGATGCCAAACCTCTGTCTGCAAAGACAACTTCTTCAGGAATAAAACAAACAAGCAGAAGGAGAGCTAGCTTAAAAGGTTTCTGGGCCTGGAAATCTGAGGAGCTTGGTTGAAATTTGACCTTTGTAGGACAGAAACCACTTATTTTATTTAAAAGCCAAATGTATGTTTCAAATAATCTTTCATATGCTGACTCTAGAACAACAGGAACAACTTCTGTGTGTCCATTCAGTACCATATAAAGTGTTTAAGGAATTATAAATCATGCTTCATCAAATTCAGGACCAAAAATTAAAATATGACACTCTATGATTATTGGAGGGTGGGTTTTTCTTAAACTCTTTAATCTCTTAAAATTCTCTTTCTTTCCTTTTATAACCACACAGGCAAGGGATATTATTCAGGCTCTTCTTCCCCCAAATGAATTCTTTCATGACATAAATTAGAGATTTCTATTATTTAACAAAATAGTCTTAGCTGGGCATTGGTGGCTCACACCTGTAATTGTAGCTACTCAGGAGGCTGAGATCTGAGGAGCATGGTTCAAATCCAGCCAGTCCAGGAAAGTCCCTGAGACGTTTATCTCCAATAAACTAGAAGCCAGAAGTGGTGCTGTGGCTCAAGTGGTAGAGCACTTGCCTTGAACTAAAAGAGGCTCAGGGATAGCACCCAGGCCTTGAGTTCAAGCCCTAGGACTGGCAAACAAACAAACAAACAAACAAAAAGTCCTTTAAAACTTAGGTTTCTGCCAGGTGCCAGTTGCTCACACCTGTAGTCCTAGCTACTCAGGAGGCTGAAATCTGACAGAAACAGAGCCAGTCCAGGCTGGAACAACCTTGCTACTCCTATCACCAACTAACTACCAAAAATCTGGAAGTGGACACAAGACTCGAGTGGTAGAGCACTAGCCTTGAGTTCATCAACAGTGCCCTGTCACTGTGTTCAAGCCCCAGGACCAGCACCAAAAAAAGAAAAAACAGAAAACAAAAACAAACAGATTTCAAACAACTGTATACAGCTGAACATAGAAGAACTTTTAGCTATCAGATTAAAACATACACAAAGTTCCTCTCTTATATACAACCTGGCTTTACCTTACACACCCTCAGTAACTGCTCACTTCTAAAAACACTTCAAAGCTAAAATAAACTTAATTATGCTAATGGAATCCCACCTATTCCATTTTCCATTCATTTGTTGAATTATATTTGTACCTGAAGAGACAGGAAATTAAAGTTGGAGGTATCCTTAAAATCATCTCAACGATTTTTTTTAATCATTCATTCTCCGAAGTCTATTGAAGATTGAGCCAGAGAAATACCAAGTGGATTTATTAAAAACTTGAACAAAAATTAATTGGTAGCCAGGTAAAGTGACTCATGCCCACCATCCCAGATTCTCAAGGAGACTGATCAAAGTTCAAAACTGGCCTAGGCAGAAAAGACAGTGGGCCTCTTATCTCCAAGTAACAACCAGCAAGTTAAAGGTGGAGGTGTGGCACAAGGGGTAAAGCACTAGTTTTGACTAACCCAGAACTGACACACATGCATAGAAGTTTACTTCCTGCGTGCTTCCCTCATGGAAGAAGCAGTTATTGTTGCTGAGCCTCTGGT
The DNA here is from genome assembly GCF_023159225.1 of Perognathus longimembris pacificus. Classification (NCBI taxonomy): domain Eukaryota; kingdom Metazoa; phylum Chordata; class Mammalia; order Rodentia; family Heteromyidae; genus Perognathus; species Perognathus longimembris. The sequence continues at coordinate 8,414,214 of NC_063169.1, forward strand.
CTGTCTCCACTAAGGGAAAAGGGGAATCTAGGACACATCGCCTCTACATTCCTACCTCACCTGTCCTTGTTGCTGGTTCCTTTTCTCAATCTTATGAGGGGCCAGCCTTGACAAGAACCTACTTGCTTCCTCCACCTCCACAGCAACTATGTGTCAGGCCCAGCAGGCTCCAGCCAGGGCTCTTGGCTTCCCAGGAGGCCTCTTGCATTTCAAGACACCCGGCTTTGATTTGCCTCCATGACAGCCTCCTGGTCCTAGGATGTTGACATTCTGCTGAAGGAAGCACCCGTGGAATGTGACAGACACAATCTATGTGTCTTCCCAGAATTCCTTTGTTGATGCTTTTACCGCTAAATTGACAGAAGTAGTGTTTTTTAGGAAGGTGTACCACACTTCCCTACTCCGTAACTCCCTGCCAGGTACAAATGCAACAAGAAGGCAGCCATCACCAAAAACAAAATCTGCAGTCCCCTCAAGTTCAACTTCCGTCCTCTACAACTGTGAGAAATAAATGTCTGTTGGTTAAGACAACCATTGTATGATGGTTTGTGACTCTCACTTGAGCTGGCAGATCCTGAACAATTAGGATTCCCTTGGTGCCAGGATAAAACATTTTCCCTCACCCAGCTTGGGTACCCTCAATATCTCTTTTGGCTAGTACTGTGAGTTCAAATGACTAATTTCTGTTTGGTGAGGCCTGGCTGTCACCGTCCAAAAAGCCAGTACTCTTCTATTCCAAACACCTCTAATCAGTGGTGCCCACCAGACATGAATGTGCATATGATACACAAACTGAAAGTAGGAATGTAGGCCTGAAATCACTACTTATATGGACATGGAATATAACAGAACCATGGAGCTAGTTTTCACAAGGAAGGCAAACCATTTTTTTTCAATAGTTGAGGAAACCAAATATTGACAAAATTAGTAGTTATCTAAATACATCAGCAGGGAAGACACAGGAATAGGAAACACCATTACTCAACTCATTGGATGCCATAAGCCATGATTTTGATTGAAAGGAAAAGGCTAAGGTAATTTTTTTAATTACGCATGCATATATCCAACCTATTTTGTCTTCTAAGAGTTTGGGCAATACTGATATCATCCTGCATGCCTAATACTTCGCCACATGCTAAGATTACAGCATGACAAATCGAAGCCACAATAGCAAGCATAACTTCTTGTTCCCTTTATTTAAATTGTCATCTCCTAAACCAAAACTCTTCCACATCAATTGAACTAGAAATTAGAGAGCCATGCCTGTTAAGCATTTGAGGATAGAGAGATAAACAAGATGCTTCATAGTTGAAGCAAAACACACTTCATTGGAGAAACTGCCAGCTGCAGTCTGTCACCAGAGGGGAAAAAGAAGAAGGAACCACTGTAAGAAGCTGTACTCAGAAAACCGAAGTCTCACAATTGAACCAAAAAGGTAACGTAATTTATTTTGGAAGAATTAAGGAAGCATTCATGCAAGAGATGCAAATGGTGAGTAGTAGTTAAATAAATATAAAAAGAGAGAGATAGAAAATATCTTGTAAAGGGATGGAAAATAAAGAAGAAGCTGTGAGCTGGATACAACAGGCCTTTCCCAGCCCCCGCGGTAAACGACATGGCTGTGTCTAACAGGTCAAAGACAGCCAGCTCACCAAGCATTTAGATCTGCACATTAAGAAGTTCTTTTTATTTAACATGAGAGGTGAAACAAAAATAGTATCCAGAGTTGAGAAACCATAATTAGAAAAGTCACCCATTAAACAAGAACATAATAATGAAAGATGTTCAGATTCTCTGCTCCATGTAGACAATCAGACTCCGGGGAGTTCACTTTCTCACCGGTTATCACGGAGATCCTATCCCCAGCTATCTTTCCGCTGTCATTTTGTTTCATCTTTTCAAAATCTGCTGATGCTTTTCATTTGCTGGCTTCCAAGAGCCTGACTGTGGCTCCAGCCATCACTTAACAGCTCTTTGGCTTCCCATCTCCATTCATCCATCACATGCTTGAAATCCATCCAAAACCTCCGCAGCAAAGGCTCACTTTTTCCATCGCTTGTCATCCTCATGTTACATTGGCTTCAAGGACACCTGAAAACTAGACTCGAGGCGTTTCTGATTCTAATGCTGTACATGTCATGCCTTCATGCTTCCAGAGTGTTCCTCAAGGCCCCGGTCACCGTCATCGTGTTGAAATGGATTTAGGATAACATTCATGGTCAGGGGTCAGTCTGACTGTGAGGACGAGAGCAACGGTCATGCAGGACTTGTCTGTGAAGTTGTAATGGAGGACAGCAGAGGTTTATGGGGGGGGGGGAATGTGTGTGTGTGTGTATGTGCGCGCGCGCACACGCACACGTGCACATGTATACTGATACTGGAGCTTGAACGGAGGGCCTGGGCACAGCCCCCTTAGCTTTTGCTCAGGGCTGGCACTCTACCATTTGAGCCATAGTACTACATCCAACTTTTTTGATGGCTGATTGAAGATAAGAATCTCTTAGACTCCTGCCTGGGCTGGCTTGTAAGCACAAGCCTCAGATCGCAACTTATCTTAAGTAGCTAAGATTACAGGCCTGAGCTACTGGCACCTGGTTAGACAGTGGGGTTTTGATTAATCCAACATGCGCTGTACCCCATAAGCCATGTGTCCACCCCTTTTTGTGTTTTAAGGATACTTTACACAAGGTTTCACAGTTTTTGCACTGTGTTGACTTCAGACTAAAATCCTTAGGCCTCTTTGATAGCTAGATGGCAGGTACCACCACCACATCAAGATTTTTTGTTGAGATGGAGGCTGACCAACATTCTACCCAGGCTGGCTTCTACGATCTTCTGATCTCTACCTCCTAAATGCTTCAACTAAAATATGATCCATAAACACAATTTATGTCATTATTATTATTATCACCACCAGCATTTAGTTGGACAAAGGGGTTTCAGTTCAGCATGTCAGTTTATGAGTACAATGCACTTGAACTCTCACTCCTTTGCCCATTCTCCCTCATCTCCCTCCCCCTCACCCATCCCCTCGAGTTGCCTGGTGCCATTTTCACATACGTAGATTGAATAGTGTGACTGACTGTATTCACCCACCCTTCCTCTCTCCATTCATCGGCCTTCCCTCCTTCAACCACCCCCCTCTCCCACCCCAGCAGTACATTTCCACCCCCTGCTATTCATTTTGTTAAACTAGTAAGTCAGTTGTTCAAAATAGTTTTACCACTGGAATCTTCCTCTGTGTATAACACGCTTTAGTTAATATGTCTGTCACATAGGCAGATGTTTTTACATTTATCCATAAGCTAGACCTCACTTCCACATATGAGAAAAAGCAGGGGCCTTAAACTCCTTGAGCCTGCCTGACTTGCTTCACTTAACAATTTTTACTCAGATCCTTCCCTTTCATTGCAAACGATAAGCTACTATTCTTCCTGATATATAAGGAAAATTCCACATATATGTGTGTGCATTTATATGTTTATGTACACACACACACACACACACACACACACACACACACACACACGTTTTCTGGATCCTTCTGTCTGCTGTAGGGCATCTGGGCTGCTTCCCTAGCTTGACTGTGGTGATGAAGCAATGAGCTTAGATGTGTAAGAGTCTTTTCTGTATTCTGACTTGTAATCCCAAAAGATAACATGTCAATGAAATGTACAAGTCCTTATGTTGATAGATAAATCCCACTTGAAACACTTGTTACTTGTCACTCTTCAATTCTCATCTGTCTCTTTGCCTGTCTTTGTCCCTTCCTTCTTGACTTCCCGATTTTTCATCTGTGTGGTTATCTCAAATATACCTCAACTATTCTACAGTCAACAGTTGTAAATATCAGAAGGACATTCCTTAGCGAATTGTATTCATTCTAGAGCTAAAGATACAAAGATAAAGCAACAGGAAAGATGTGATTCTTCGGGTATGCGTGTGAAGATAGTTACAAAGATAACACGAAAACACTGCAATTCCAATCCTCAAGCCACAGAGGAAAGTTCTAACCCCGATTTCCATTACTTTGGAAGAGAGCATGAATCTTTGCTCTGACTTGGAAGTAATGTTGGCTTCTGGCTAAGAAATCAATTACATCATATCAATTAACTTTAAAACAGAAAAGTCTGTCCAAGACCTGGCTGACCCAGTACTTAGAAGAAATCAGCTTTGGCTAGAGGAATCTTTTGTGTAAGCAAAGCTAGCCTCAGCAACCACTGCAAATCCTACACTTAGCGTAAATCAGCTTGCCTCAGGTCATAATTTAGCAGATTCTGCATAGCCATGAGATAAGTTGCTTGTCCACACTATGATAAATTCTTCCATTCAGTGTAGAAAATAATTTCGGTTCACCAGTTTATAAAATACTATAACATGAATTGATCTTTGCCCCCTTTTGCCATTTGGTATCATTTTACATGATTTTTTTTTCTAAGCTAAATGTAGAAATAACTATCAAGAATATTCTCTTATCAGCTGGGCACCTGTGGTTCTGCTTGCAATCCTAGTTACTCAGTAGATATAAAGATCTTGGTTCAAAGCCACCCCACATATATAAATATAATAGACTCTGATCTCCAAATGACCAGCAAAAAAGCCAGAAGTGCTGGGCACTGATGGCTTATACCTATAACCCTACCTACCTAACTCAGGGGGCTGAGATCTGAGGATCACAGTTCAAAGCCAGCCCAGGCAGGAAATTTGTGAGACTCTTCTCTCCAATTAATCACTAAAAAAGGTAGAAGTGGAGCTGTGGCTTAAGTAGTAGAGCAGTAGCTTTGAACACAAAAGCTTAGGGACAGCACCTAGGACCTAAGTCCAAGCATTGGGACCAATACACACACACACACACACACACACACACACACACACACACACAGAAATAAAGGTGTTTCTCACATAGTACAATACCAGCTATCATTTAACAAGTGAGGCCCTGAGTTCAAGTCTCAGTACCTGCACAAAATAAATAAAATGTTATGCTGTCATTAAACTCAGCTGCCTCTTTGTCCTCCCTTTAAGTCCTGATTGCTTGTTGAGACCCATTGGAGGTGAGCATGCAGAGTTCCCGGGTGGGATGATCTCTCTGGGAAGTGGCAGCTTCTCCCGGCTCTCTCAGAGCCCTCCGAAGTCGTGAGACCCTCATCAAACCGCTCTGGAAAAGCCTCACGGAGTGGGCCTGATAGCTATCTTTCTGTTGCTGTGACAGAATACCCAGAAGGAACAATGTAAAGAGAAAAGACTTATTTTGGTTTATGTTTCCAAGTGCACTTGGCTCCATCAGTGTGGAAGGGGTAGAAGGGAAGAGGGAGAGGGGTCAGAGAGAAACAGAGAGGGAAGGAGCGAGAGATGAGAGAGTAAAACAGTAGCCTACTTAGGAAGGCTTCCTCTTTGCTGGGCTCTCAGCCTATTAGACGATGTCATCCGTATTCATGGTCAATTCTAACCTGTCATTTGTTATCACATGTGCCAGTCATCTCTGGAAATGCCTTCAGAGATACTCAAAAGTGTGCTTCACTAATCTCTCCGGTATATTTAAATCCACTCAATTCAATAATCACAGTCAGTCACCATAGGTCTGAAGCTGTAAGTCCGGCTAATAGAGGACCTCCAGCCCGCACAGCCTCCCTGTGTACCATCAGGGGTCTAGGCATGTGAGATGGGGTGCTTTGAATCCCCTAGGCCAGTGGTTAATTGAACACAGCATGGAGAGCAGAACTCCTCCATCAAATGTTTCTAGAATTCTTGAATTGGAGGCTTCAGATAGCTGGGTGCTGGTGACATACACCTACAATCCTAGCTACCTAGGAGGCTGAGATCTGGAGGATGGCAATTTGAGGGCAGAATAGACAGAAAAATGCACCAGACGTCGCCAAAAGTAGGGGTGGAGGTGTGGCTCAAGTGGCTGAGCACCAGCTTGACAAGTGCAAAACCCTGAGTTGAAACTAGTACAACCAAATAGAAATATACTAAGGAACCTTTTTTATGCCATCAGAATCTGAATAATGCAGGGATATTTTGAGGTACAGTTTGTAAGTGACGTTTATGAACAGATAAAGTAGGGATTTTTTTTTCTAGTGTCATATTCTCTTGTTATCATAACAGGAAGTAAAACACAGCGTCTTGGGACAAAAATGAAAATTAGTTTGAAGATGTTTTAATGAAACTGGTTTTCTTAGCATGCCTACTATTTTTTCACATGAGCTAAGGGCATGTCGGAGTTGGTGAAGGTGTGAAGAAGAGACTTCTAAAATATTTTTCTTTGAATGTGGAGAAGAAATTTGTCTAAAAATATAAAAAAGAGACTTGCCAGCCAATGCTTGGCTACCTCCTAGGAGGTATGGCCACTATTCAATGTGTGATTCCTAAGGCTATTTTTCTCCAGGAAATTGAATCTAAATCTGAGAATTTTCTGGGTTAATAAAACAAGTAAGTCAAGACAGAGATTATTTGTGTGGAAGTGATTAAAGTGATGGATCATGGACTTTTATGTGTAGAATGAGGAAACTGAACTATAAAAATGATTCTGAGACGTGAGCTCAAGAAATATGAGTGGAAGAGAGCTAGAGAAATGAATAGGAATTGGTGGTGCCTAGATACTTAGGTTCCAGTTGAGAATTTGGAGTTTATACTGAATTAGTGGTATAAAATAAATAATATAAAAGATCATGGAAGTAGGAGGCTAAGATACACAGACAAAAAGTGTGAAGACACCAAGTTATTAGCTCGATCATAAATGAAGTAGACATCAAGAATGACTACAGAAATGGTGACAAGAAAAACCAGTGAAACACCTCTGAAGAGTGGAGGTATTTTTGGCTTCTGCCAATGTCCCTCTTGTCTAGTTGTGTATGGATACAGGAGATACAGAAGGTCCTTCAGGACAGACTAACTCCGCCCTCCATCTTCCTTTTCCTAACTGTCTATCTTTTGTAAATAGCGAGGAGAGTTTCAGGCGATGATGGGAAAAGAACTCACCTCTGTGTGGGAGGCCGTCCAGGATTTGTGCTATGATCAAGTGAATTACAGGGAGGTTACAGTTTCATCCATTAGGCCAGATTAAAATTTTTCTTATTTTTATTTTCAAAGACTTGTTTTTCAGTCTACAGGCTTCTTATAAGGGTTTTAGAACAATGAGCTCAACAAAGCTAAGCTCCTATCGATGGGGAAAAATTGTGTATCCGTTTATATTCTCAAGAAATTGTATTATATAAATGGATAATAGTTATCATAAAATATTTGTCAAGGGTTACTACCCACCATGAAAGCTAATGGGATGTCATTTGTGCAAGCCAAAGAACAATGCGGAAGAGGTGGCCCTGTGGTGGAGCAGCGAAGCAGCGAAGCCAGGAGCATGGTGCACTCACAGAACTTTCCATCCAGGTTTCCTTAGACGTCTGGACGCTTCTGTTCTGACCCAGTGCATCATTCCTCTAAGTAAAACTGGTGTATCTTGTGCATTGCAGATTTCAAGTTGGGGTTTCCTTGTAATATAAGGGTGGAGCTTAAAGGGAAGGGCAGGCGAATGGAGAGGGGTAGTGTGGGCGCATTCAGTCATCATAATCAGTGGACGATTGTGCAAAGGGAATGGGCAGAGAACGGTGGGAGAGATGAGTTGAAACCCCCTGTTCAGCAACTCGAGGATGAGAAAACTTCCAAAGCACTGTTTCAAGTGTCCCGGTGGAGGGAAACCTTTACGAAAAGGCAAATCATCAAAGGACTGGGAAAACCATTGTCCCCAGGTAATAATTCCACTCACAAATCGTCATTTTTTTTCCCTAAGAAAATTGGAACAAAATAAAACGGATACCTTTCACAATGATAATACCAATATTTTGTTAGAGAAGCACATCGCAATCCATACACTAAGAAATAAAAAATAAGAATTTTTTTTGAGATAATGTAAGAAGTAAAAAATAGCAGAAATCCCTTGGAACTGACTGAAGCATGATGTTCTGGTTGAAATGTACTCAGGAAACTGAAGTTGCAGACTTGATGGCATTTTATACATTTCCAGAGGTTACACGTCAAATTTCTGTGACAACAAAACTGCCGGATTTTTTTTTTAAATGCTTACTTTAGAGTGGTGAGAAAGTGTTTTCACTAGTGCAGTATAATTTTTCAATCAGATTTTAAAATGTTTTAAAGAACTATTTTAACAATCAATGAAATCCTGTAATCCAGATGGAATATATTACATCCAAGTCCTTTACATTTCCCCTTCGTTATCTTCACAATTAGTTGGAAATCTTTTGCCAAACAAAGTGGAGTGTGGAAAAAATTAAATTCTTACCTAATTGCTTTTTTTTTTTTGAGAACCAAGATTGCAATGGAGGGGCCATCAAAATGTATTCCTTCAAAAACAGAGGAGGAATTGTATCAACCCACTACATAGTCAATGCAATTTAGTTTGGGAATTCAACAATGTCTCTTTGGAGCCACTTGGAATGAAAAGGTCATCAAAATAGCTCTTATATCCAGCCAGAGAAATTATATTGTTATAAATTATAGCATCTAATTTGGCAAAAGGCAAATGAAGAATAAATAGACAATAGATTTAATTATTTTTCCTGAAATATTTGTCTAGGAACTTGAATACAAATTAAAAATAAAAAAATCAATGAAAATATTCAGACTAAACTATTTGTAAATTTAACTTTTAAAAATTCAAAACGAGAATCTTTTCTACTTGGGAAGAAATTGCTCTGAACTTTCTGGGGTTTTTTTATATCAGTAGAAAAATATTTTTGTGGTTTAGAAGATAAGCAGGGAAAATTCAAATATAAAAGCATGAATGTAGATACCAGATGTTTGAACCATAATTCTAAACACAATTTTGGTTAGATAAAGCCATATTGCAACAAGAACTACATTCTTTGCAAAAAAAAAAAAAAACAAAAAAAACTAATACCCTACTGTTAGCCAAATTTATGATGCTTAAAAACTTCATTCTTGACTAGGAGTAAATACTCCTATGCTATTTTTAAAATTAATATTAACTATGTCAACACCTGTGTCACATTGTCTTCATGTTTTTGTGGGGTTTTTTGCCAGTCCTGGGGTTCGAACTCAGTGCCTGAGCACTGTCCCTGGCTTCTTTTTGCTCAAGGCTAGCACTCTGCCACTTGAGCCATAGCGCCACTTCTGGCCATTTTCTATATATGTGGTGCAAAGGAATCAAACCCAGGGCTTCATGTATGTGAGGCAAGCACTCTTGCCACTAGGCCATGTTCCCAGCGTCCCCTTCATGTTATTTATTTATTTTATTTTATTTTTTTTGGCTTGGACTCAGGGCCTGAGCACTGTCCCTGGCTTCTTTTTGCTTTTGACCAAAATTCTGTGGACAGAGAATCCAGTGTCCTAACAATCAGTCCTCTTCACTGTACATCTTTCTGCCATTAGCACGAGAAATCACTAAGTGATGATCATTTCCAAATAATGTGAATTATGTTTAGATATTTTGTTCTTTTGTAGACTTTAAGTCAAAATTTACAAGCCAAACTTACAAGTTTCTGTCAACTTATTTCCTCCTAAGAATTTTCTCATGGGTTGTCTTGGTAAAAAAAAAAATAATAATAATTGAGTATATAGCTCTCTGGATTTTTATACTCATTTTTTGGTTTGCTTCATTCTGAATTTCTTCCATAATTTTAAAATTAGATGAAAATAACAATTTAAAGTGTTGATATTCACTTTGTGGTTTAAATGCTGACACTGGGGAGTGAGCAGCTCTTATTTATCTGAAGACCTACTATTATGATGTAATTTCCTTTGTACAAAACAAAGAAATTACCAAGTCAAGCTTTTATTGATTTATAGAGCATGAAATCACATTTGTTTTACAAGAGGGAAAATAACCATTAAGTTCCAAGAAAAAGCTGTCTTCCGTTTATTCCATCCTTTACATTTATATGTGGGGCTTCCTCAATCAAAATGCTTTCATTTTCTCTTGGAAAATCATATGGAGATATATGTTTTAAATTTTTCTCCTAAGTCTATCAGGGTCAGTACAAAGGCTATGCATTTGCTGATGGTCACTGACAATTTACACCTACGCTTTCATGGATCATGTGCTATTTTCCATTTTGATTAAAGAGCAAAATGAAAACTAAACACAGAACTACTCAATGAGCCTGCAATTCCACTCTTGTCCACTGATCCAAAAGAGATTACAAACCGGGACCCAGTAAATCCACCCGCACAACCATGTCCATTGCAGTACCACTCACGACAGCCACGTATGGAATCAGCCTGGATGCCCCTCCATGGACAAATGGATCAAGAAGATATGGTAGATTATATACAATGAAATTTTTCTTAGCCATTAGAAAGAAGGATGTTCTATACTTTACAAAGGAATGGATGGACCTGGAAAAAATTACGTTAACTAAAGTAAGTCAGGCCCAAAGGGATAAAGGATATGTGTTTTCTCTCATATGTGGAAGCTAGAATTAATTTATAAATGTAAAATAAACACTTTGGGGTGGTATGGAAGTGAATACAAGTGTATTACCCAAAATACAGTACATTTAGGGGAGAATTCAAATGGTGTAACTCCTTAGAAAGGCTAGCTCATAGCCCAACAAAATAAACACCAGGAAATGGGTATCCCCAAGTGGAGATGGGTTAAGGGGAGGGAGTAAGTGAAGACAAAATTAAGGAAATTGAGGGGAAGGGTAGGGTTCGGAGCAATGGAGGAGAATGGTGAAAGCGGTGACATTAATCAGTACGCATTGTATTCATAAACCGCTTTGTTGAATGGCAACTCTTTTATATAATTACTTAAGGATAATAAAATACAAATCTCAAAAATTACAATTTCCCAGGAATAGTAAAGGCTTCCTTCAGAGTTATGTATTTATAACAACCATTTTTGTTATTGCCCTTAGAAAATGATACAGAGAATTTTTTCCACCACCATAAAGGGAAAAATTGAGTATAATAGTAAAAAAAATATATGTACATATATGTGTATTGGTATATACAGGCAATCCTCATTGTTCTTCAAGTCTTTATCTGTAAGTGCAACTAAATAAAATCTTTTAGTACAAAATCAGCGATAGAGTACCACCATTCCCATTCTTGCAAAGTGGAAAAAAAATATGAGTCTTTCATATGTTTCCAGATGAGGTTCAGGAAAACCATGATCTGCTTTCTTGTTTCTGATGTCATAGTATAAACAAGTGTCATTGAAAAGGACATTTAGTGCCCTGTTTTTGTTTTTTTTTTTTTTTTGCATTGTGAGAATTTGAGTGGCTTTGTTATTTAAAATAGACCCCAGGAGTAAGGAGAAAATGAAGTTTGTGTGTCTGACAAATGTCACTGAAGCATGACTTCTAGGCTGCTGGCCATGAGTCCAGGATTAATCTAACCTCTCCACTTATGACATTTCAATCACATTGTCCTTCCTTATGCTCTTCATTCAACCTCAAAATTCTACCTCGCTTGTAGTCTGTACTTCGTTTCCACTCCCCCTTCAATGCTAGTCCCATGTCCTCACATTGCAAATGCATTCTTGTCTTTCAGCGACTAAGTTATAACTTACTTGCTTATTGACAGTCTTGTCCAAACCAGAGCCAACATCCCAAAAATCCTTCTTACAACAATTCATCTTACAGTCTTCTAAATTTAATTCTGTTCCAAAATCATCATCATTATCACTTTCTGCTGATTGATTCAGACATGGTTTGAAGCCAGGAACTGGTGGCTCATGTCTGTAATCCTAGCTACTCAGGAGCCTGAGATCTGAGGATTGCCTTTCAAAGCTAGCCCATGAAGAAAATTCTGTGAGACACATATCTCTAATTATTCAACAAAAAATGTAAATGGAGCTATAGAATAGTAGAGTAACAGCCTTGAGTGAAAAAAGCTAAGGCACAGGGTCCAGACCCTGAGTTCAAGCCTCAGTAATCACACACACACACACACACACACACACACACACACACACACACACACACACACACACGGTGAGGTGGGGAGGCAGAAAGGGAGAAGGAGAGGGAGAGGGAAAGATTTATTTTGTGTATCTATTACCCTGGAATAAAAAATGGGGATTTATCTATTTTCCACCGTTTTCCTACCACCACTTCCCCAGAGAACTTCATAGAATATAATCATCAAATATTTTCTGGAAGGAATAAAGAATTGGTTTATACTACTCATACAAAATATAGGCTCCCCAAGGAAATTAAGTATAATCGCGTATTGGCATAAATTCCAGCTGTAAAATCATAAATACTCTTTTTGCTTTCCTTGATTATATTGTGTATATATTATACAAACAATGGATAGTGTATTTGAGGGCTTTGTTTGTTCCTATCAAATTTTCTTCCCATTGGACCTCTAGTACCAAACTTGCCATGTGGCTGTTCAAGAAATCTTCATGATATGAATAGATATGTACGTCATCAAATCATATGTAGACATATACCTGTTCAGGGGCTATACTGTATTAAGTTACATCATGACAAAAATCCCAACCCCCCATTGTTGTCACGGGAGCAAAGAGAATTGGAAGTAATTAAAATAAGGTACAGACAATCAGTGTTACTATCAATCTACGCTTCCTAAAGTAGCCCTAATGGTCATCTCTGACTTAAATTTCAACTCTCGTTTAAAGAGCTTCAGATTTCTTTAGAGACCAGCCTGACTGACAACCTAAGGACACGTGGGCCCCAATCCATGTGCAGTTACGTTTATCTTTCTTCTCCACAAAACGATCCCTTTACAGAGCAGCAAATGTGAAGTCATCTTTCATGCTTGCCTCTCATGACGGCCTACATTCTCATTCACCAAGGGCCGCTGGCCCAGGCCCTTTGCAGTGGCCTTGTCCGATAACAGCCTTACAGATCCTGCCTTGGACAGAGATCCTCCTCATCTCGCATCAAGGCTACCCCGTGTTCATCCTCGCTTGCGATGGGCTGATCTCCACAAAGCCCAGCTCTGAGCTCCGACTGAGGCTCCGAGGACGGCCTTGTCTAGTGGCCTCTCTCATCATTTTCATCTTCAGAACTGTTTGTCTCTAGAAATAGCTTAGGAAACTGAGTGGAAGGAGTAGCCAGAAGAATTCTTTTGCAGCTCCCTATGTGTATAATCCACCCACTATCTAAATCAAAGAATGGGTTACAGGAAAGAGGGACTTGATCCAGGTCGTGAGGAGGCAATTCACCAAAGACATCCTGCATTACACAGGTGCCAAGTGCTCCGGCTTCTACATACACAGGCTATAGCTGCTTTCTTCATTTCTTTCTTTCCTTCCTTCTTCCTTCTTCCTTTCTTTCTCTCTTTCTTTCTTCTTCTTTCTCTCTTTCTTTCTTTCCTTCTTTTATTTTTTTTAATTTATTTTTGTGCTGGTACAGGGCTTAGACTCAGTCCCTGAGCTCTGTCCCTTAGCTTTTTTGCTCTAGGCTGTAGCTCTACCACAGCTCCACCTCTGGCTTTTTAGTGGCTACTTGGAGAACAGAGTCTCATGAATTTTCCTGCCACAGTTGACTTTGAGCTGTGATCCTCAGATTTCAGCCTCCTGAGTAGCTAGGATTACAAGCATGAGCCCTGATTAATTAAACTATTCTTAGCAATGTTCCTAAGGGTGACACATTAGCTCAGCTGGCAAGAGAAGAGTTCACCAGGCTGAAATTTGGGCATTCATCAAGTGGACAGTTAATTCTAGTCTGCTTAAAGACCACAAATTATATACCTGATTCTTCTCTACCAAGGAGAAGCAAGTCAAAGAATGTAACTAGCTGTCTTGTAACGTCACTACTGAGGAAATAAAACCACCAGAAACTCTATGCCTTCTTGATGGTGGGTCAATCACAGATACATGAAAGAAGATAGCACTTTAAGGTAAGCAATGAATCTAGCTGGGTGCTAGTGGTTTGTGCGTGTAGTCCTAGCTATTCAGGAAGTTGAGCCCTGAGGACTGCAGTTTGAAACCAGCTTGGATAGAAAAGTTCATAAGAATCCTGACTTGATCAAACTACCGAAAAAAGCTGGACATAGAACTGTGATTCAAGTAGTAGAATGCTAGCCTGAAAGGAGAAAAAAAAACTCAGGGACAATGCACAGGCCCTAAATTCAAGATCTGTCACTGGCACACAAAAAGAGAGAGAGAGAGAGAGAGAGAGAGAGAGAGAGAGCTGAATCTACTATTGCTGTACATTAACTTATAAAATGAAATGATAGACATACTCAGAAGGTCCATGAGTAAGTACAAATTAAACTCTTCTCTGTCCTCTTTCTAAAATGCCCCATTGTTCATTTGATTATCACATTTATTCAGTTAAGGACTGGCTTCTGCCAATGAAGCTAATCACAGCAATAGGCATGTGTGCATAGAAGCTGTCTCTCAGCCGTCCTCCTGTAGAACTATTTTATGAGAAATATTGCACAAGTGTTCTGTACTCAGAGGTTTCACATTGTAGACTTCAAGACCATAGATTAAGAAAGAAAACGGCAAGATGGGCTTTGCAGCTGTCTATCTTGAAAATGTCCCTCCATGTGTTAATCCCTCCGGCATTCTCAGAACACCAAGCAAATGTGGCTGATATGCACAGGTTGAAGAGTGAAGCAGATCCCTGCTTCTCATCACTCAAAAAGCAACGCAAAATAGATCAGAGATCAAAACACACGATTTGAGGCTCTGAAGTCACGATAAAAAATATAGGGGAACACTTTAAAACATTGTTGTAGACAAAGGTTTTTTGGGCAAGGACCCTCAAAACACTGGCCATGAAAGTAAAAAATAGTCAAGTAGGACTGCATCAAACTACAGAGCCAATTTTCAATATTAAATTCCCAGTAATGGATTTATATACAGAATATATAAGGAGTTTAAAAAAGATAGTAGATGGGGCTGGGGATATAGCCTAGTGGCAAGAGTGCCTGCCTCAGATACACGAGGCCCTAGGTTCGATTCCCCAGCACCACATATACAGAAAACGGCCAGAAGCGGCGCTGTGGCTCAAGTGGCAGCGTGCTAGCCTTGAGCGGGAAGAAGCCAGGGACAGTGCTCAGGCCCTGAGTCCAAGGCCCAGGACTGGCCAAAAAAAAAAAAAAAAAAAGATAGTAGATAACCGAAACCCACAACTAATAGAATTAAAAATGGATTGGAAGCTGGGCACCAGCGGCTCATGCCTGGAAGCTTAGCTACTCAGGAGGCTGAGATAGAAGAACTGTGGATCCAAGCCCGCCCAGGCAGGAAAGCTTATGAAACTCTTATCTCCAATTAAACACCAAAAAGCTGGAAATTGAGCTGCAGCTCAAGTGGTAGAGCACGAGACTTGAGCACAAAAGCTCAATGACAGCACTGAGGCCCTAACTTCAAGACCCAAGACTGGCACCCATGCGCACACGCGTGTGCACACACACACACACAAATTGATTAGAGATCTGGAGAGACATTTTTTCTAAAGACATAAAGTGGAGAACACATACATGAAAAATTCTCAAATCTAATAATTCTCAAAAATTCAAATCAAAACCACAATGAAATTCTTTCTCATCTCAGAAAGAATGGCCATTATCAAAAAAGACTTCAGTGTTGGGCTTGGAGGCATGGCTTTGGTCATAGAGCCCCAGACAATGAGCAAAAGCAACCCACAGGAACCAAGTTCGAGTCCTGGTTAAATAAGCCAGACATGGAAAACATAGACAAATGATACATATTCTCACAGGAAGGAAGGAAGGGAGGAAGGGAGGAAGGGAGGAATGGAGGGAGGGAGGGAGGGAGGGAGGGAGGGAGGGAGGGAGGGAGGGAAGAGAGGGAGGGGGGAAGGAAGAGAGGGAAGGAGGGAGGGAGAGAAGGAAAGAAGGAAGAAAGGAGGGAGGGATGGAAGGAGAAAAGAAGGAATGAGGAAGGAAGGAAGGAAGGGAGGGAGGGAGGGAGGGAGGGAGGAAGGAAGGAAGGAAGGAAGGAAGGAAGGAAGGAAGGAAGGAAGGAAGGAAGGAAGGGAGAGAGGGAGGGAGGGAGGGAGGGGGGAGGGAGGGAGAGCTGTTCTCATAGAAAAACAGAATGACTAGGAAAAGCAGCCAGCAGGAAGGATGGTCTGAGGACAGGAAAACACAATTATGTAGCAGAAGTTAGTTCTGGTTCTCCGTAGTAAGGTAGAGTAGACATTGTCTACAGCAATCCATGACAGATTTAAATATAACTAGAAGAATATAAAAGTTCCCAACATTGCCAAGTACTGATGGCTCCCATCGATAATCCTAGCTACTCAGAAGGATGAGATCTGAGGATCACAGTTCAAAGCCAACCTGGGCAGAAGAGTCTGTGAAGATGGGGTTCAAATCGCAGAGCACCAGCTGTGAGCAAGCAAGATAAACTAGGGTGGCCCTAAATTCCTTTGCTATCTCCCTTGAATCTACCATGTTTTAGTTAATACATTTATATACACTTGCATACCAACCAATGTATGTTCTTATGAGTTTGTCATAAGTTTGTCCTAGCTTCCACACATAAGGGAAAAATATTTATTATTGGTCATTCTGGGCCTAACATAAATAATTCCTTAGAAAGGCAAAATCAAAGTTGAGGAGAATAAAACACTTGGAAGTAGGTCCTCAAAAAAGGTGAAGTGGGGGTCAAAGGAGTAGACAAATGAAGAGAATAGAGAGGACACACACAAAAGAATCTAAGATATGTGCTATGACATTAAGAAAAATGCGGAATGGTTGAGAATATTAAAGGGATGGTTGAGAATATTAGGAGTGACACTGATAGAGATATATTGTATTCATAAAGTACTTTGTTAAAATGGCATCTCCTCTGTACAACTACTTAAAGATAATAAAGAAAAAGTTAAATAAAAAGTTTAAAATGAGGCTAAACGACAAAAAAAAAAAAACCAACAAGACCAGGCACCCGTGGCTCACACCTGTAACCCTAGCTATTCAGGAGGCTGAGATCTGAGGATCAAGGTTCAAAGTCAGCCCAGGCAGGAAAGCCGGTAAGACTCTGACTTCCAATAAATCTTTCAAACACTGGAAGTGGCACTGTGGCTCAAGTGCTAGCCTGGAGCTGAAGAGCTCAGTGACAGTGCCCAGGCCCAGAGTTCAAGCCCCAAGACCTATAAGAAAAAACAAAAACCCACCAACAGAAAACAGCAAAAAAAATCCTCAGATTTCACTACTATCTATCCAAGTATGTTGTATGTTAGCTATAGATAGTTATGAGGTTTGCCTGTGTAATGATATTTAGGCTTTTCTTTCCAGGAATGTTAAACTTCCCCAAATATTTTGCATTTGTCCCAACATCTACTTTTCACTCTACAGTTGGTGATTTTACAGATTTTTTTTTAAAAAAAATATGATGATTAAGTACAGGCTAGTCACATATCTTTGTACCTAAACATAATTTCATGTAACTCACATGTACACATTTTGTGTCCTGTTTAGAATGCATAAGGGAAGCATTGTACACAGGAGTGATGACCAAACCAGGATTCTAGAAGGTTCTAACTCAGCTGGGACCTGATGAACTGCTTCACACAGTCATATGCCTGCATTTCTGAGGTCGGAATTTATTCGAGCATCATGGACATTGAGTGCTCTCTACTGGATAGAAAATATATTAGTCATTCCTGAATACACAAATATTTCAGAAGAGAATAGGTATATTATTCTTCTCTTGTTTCTCTCCTCATACTAGAAGCTCAAGACTCACACTTTGTGTGTGTGTGTTGCACCAGTCCTGGGGCTTGAACTCCAGGCCTGGGCACTGTCCCTGAGTTTTTTCACTCAAGACTAGCACTCTACCACTTAAGCCATGGCTTCACTCCCTGGCATTTTTGGTTGTGATTTGCAAATAAGTGTCTCACTGACTTTCCTGCCCAAGCTGGATTTGAACCACAATCCTCAGATCTCAGCCACCCGGATTACAGGTATAAGACACCAGCTCGACTCACTTTTTAATTCTACTTTATTTGTAGGATGACCGCAGGTCATCTACATCTTGAATTTCTGGATATTTCAAGGTGATTGATATACAAAAAGTACTGCTAGCTTTATTTTTAAATGTTTTCTCTATCTTTCTCAAACATATTGTGAAGTCATTTTCAGCAAACGGTATTTAAATCTTAATTTATTTCAACATCTATAGCCTTCAGGTTCAACCAACAGTGTTGAATGCTGTTTTTGTTAAAGGAAATTTCCTTATCTACATTACACACACACACACACACACACACACACACACACACACACACACACCATATTCCTTCTCCACACACATGAAATGCTGCCTAACAATGACTTGTTGGTCTTTTTCTAATTTAAGTTTTACTTTTTTATAGCATCATTAGGGCTTGAAAGCAGAGCTTTTTGCTCTTGCATGTTGTTTTTCTTTTTTCTTTCTCAAGACTGACTATATCACTAACTAACACCTCTACTCCAGGCCTTTTGCTGGTTAGTTGGAGATAAGAGTTACCTAGATTTATCTGCCCCATCTGGTTTTGAACCAAGGTCCTCAGATCTCAGTGTTCTGAATAGCTAGCGTTACAGGTGTAAGCCATCCATACTCAGCCCTCGACTGTTTCTCGCTTGTTTGTTATATCAGGTACATTTGGTAGTTCAGCTGATGAGCTTTGCAATGGAATTACAAGAAACTTGAATTTGAGCTATAAATAAGGTTTGTGCAAATTGACTTAGATAAGATAATACATGATAAACACTGTCAAGGAGTCCGAGAAGAATGCTACGGGAACCATTGCTGCATTTGTTCCCCCCAGCTCCCTGTCCCACTATTTCTATGCCCTCTCCTTACCTTCCCAAAGACAGCTACATGAAGGAAAGGGTGAAGGGATGCGGCCGGGCTACTCATTAGGTGTTATGTTGAACATGAACTGTACAATGTGTAGGTGGGGATGAGAGGGGAAAACTGGGAGAGCAAGGGAAGGGGTGACATAGTTCAAAAACGAATAGACTCCGTGACTAACTTAGCTGGGACTCCTTTGTAAATCGCTTTCATAATAAAAATTAAAATGCATTGGGAAAAAAAGAATTCTGTGAGTCTCTGGGAGGAGCATCTGTTTCCACAGAGATGACCACAACCAGCGTAGTGAGCGTGAAATAATTGGCTTGCCACTGGGCAAATTTGTGATAGGTTAACAGAGGAGGCACAGGAGAGGGGTAAGGGGGAGGGAGGGAGGGAAGAAAGGGAAGAAGGGAGAGAGAAAGAGAGAGAGAGAGAGAGGGAGGGAGGGAGGGAGGGGAGAGAGAGAGAAGAGGAGGGAGGGAGGGAGGGAAGGAAAGGGAAAGGAAAAGGGAGAAAGGAAGTAAGAAAGAGAAAAGGAGAAAGAAAGAAGGAAGGAGAAAGAGAAATAAAAGTTGAGGAGACCAGGGAGAACAGTAAATCAGGGAGCAGTTAGATTAACTTGGAACACAAGCAAGCATCTGAGAGTTAAGTGAGTAAATCCGATTGGAAAGAGATCATAGACTGAATGACTCACAGAAGAATGCTGAGTGTTCTTCAGACGATGAGAACTCCAACCTGGACACACACTGTGAATTGCGACTGAGAGCTGGAGCTGAAGGCCACAGCTTGGGACTCGGGTGCGCGCCAGGCCGGGAGCAGATGTCCACATCCCTGCCCTCTCCACACAGATGAGGTCAGCCTTGGGAAAGGCAGGGGCACATTGCATAGTCTCAAAATAAAAGAGGAGCAATTACTGGTACCTTTCTCAACGGTGAGGGTAAGGATCAAAAGAAGAGAAGTAGCACTTAGTGCAATAATGGCACATAATAAAACACTAATTGCTCAGTAAATGTTAATTCTTATGAACATTATTCATGTTAAAGCATTTTAAAGAGAATAAAGTTAGTTGGCTTCTGCATTGTCATAGGCAGTGAAACTTACATACTACTCAGTTTTGTTTAGTTACACCAAATAATTATCCTCATCTCTTCTCTTGAACCAACATATCAATAATCATGTCATGTACTAGAAGGGAGTTGGTAGGAGACATGTAAAATGTTCATGAATGCACTTAGAGTTTATTTTTGGAGGGTTAAAATAGTGCCATGGCTCTTAGGCTTTATCACAAACATTTCTAAGAAGTTTACAGTTTTTTAAATTACTAATTGTATAAAAAGAACAATCGAAAAAATAAAAATATACAACAATGGCAAGGAATGTAATGCTTTAGTTATCATCTCCCCGAGTAACAGCAGATGTGTGATGTGCACATGCATGTGCTTGCACACGTACACACTCACACACACACACACAGAGAATGATGTTATCTTCTCAGAATCACGGTCTCCAGGGGATAGACTGTTCTGTCTAGCCTTCTTTTAGATCATTCTTCATGGCATCAGATTTAGAAAATACAGCCAAAAAGAAAAAAGAAAGTATCCGCAACAGGAAGTTCGGAAAATGTTAATTTGGCAAATAGCCCATAGACATTTAATACCATTTCAATTCTTAAACAAGAATTCAATTGTTTATGGGAAAATAAATATTATTGAATATATAAACCTTTCCTCAGTTCCAGGAAATGAGATAGTTTTTCCATCTTTTCTAAGGATACTTTCCATGCTTTCATTCAAGTGGTTAGTACTAAAAGTCAATTTTCACATTCTGTATAGACACAATGATTGCTTTCACTAAATACAAACACACTTATGTTAAAGGAATATTTTGTTATTGGAATTTAAAAATCAATGTTTTAGCAATATGCTGGTGGCTCACACCAGGATACTCAAAAAGCTAAGACTTGAGGACTATGGTTCAAAGTCAGTCTCAACAGAAAAAGATCCCTCTTACCTCTAATTAGCCACCAGAAACCCGGATGTAGAGGTGTGGCTCAAGAGATGGAGTGCCAGCCTTGAATGAAAAAGCTAAGGGACGGTGGCCAGGCCCAGAGTTCAAGTCCCTATCCTAGCTCCCCCCCCCCACCCCATACACACATACATGGTGTTAGTTTAAGTCATTTATGCTTCTTATACCCTGTATCATTTTCATTGCTACAAAGATGGTAACTTCAGCACCATTCCAGTAACCCTCTCCCCATTGTTGTCAGTGAAGAAACAAATTATTTACAATATAGAAGAAGTTAAAATTTTATCTGTTTAGCTGATTTGCATATTTAAAATATCCTACTGGATGTGAAATTTGTTTTCTAAAAAATTTAGAGTCCCGCCAGGCACCGGTGGCTCACACCTGTAATCCTAGCTACACAGGACCAGGACGCTGAGATCTAAGGATGGTGGTTCAAAGTCAGCCCAAGCAGGAAACTCTGTGAGACGCTAATCTCCAATTAACCACCAAAAATGTCACTAGTGGAGCTGTGGCTCAATTGACAGAGCATTAGTCTTGAGCAATCAAGGTCAGGGACAGCACCTAGGCCTTGAGTTCAAGCCCCAGAACAGTCGAGCGCACGCACACACACACACACACACACCAAATCGAATGCTTACAATTTCTTTGGGGTACACAAAAGGTTTGGGCAGGGTTTGGGCCAGGACTCTGATCACTTGGTACTTATATACTATGCTATCCACTCTGGTTTTCATGCCCAAAAAACTTCTATAACCTAACTAACCCTCATCTTATTCATGGTACATTTATAATCTCTTCGAATAGGATTCCTCAGGAAATAGTGAGAAAATGTATAGAGTTCTGCCATTGTTTTGTAACTGTTATTTTAGAACATAAGACATCTCTTCAATTCCTGTCAGGTAGCTTTAGCTGTGTATCAGACATGATTTCCTGTCTGCTGCTACTGGAGCTTGAAATCAGAACCTAACACTCTACCACTCGAGCCACTTCCAGCTTTTTGGTGGTTAGCTGGAGATAATCCCCACCACTGGCTTTGAACCATGATCCTCAGATCTCAGCCTCCTGAATAGCTAGGATTATAGGTGTGAGCCACCAGTTCCAAGCTCCCGACATAGCAAGATTGTATTCTTATGTTTTTAGTAGATTATGGGATGTGGGATGGCCCGTCAAAGCTCTTTGTAAGATCAAGTGAGGAAATAAATAAAACGTCCCTTGAGTCTACTGTGCTTATTCTTCAATATGTCCTGCCCAGACTTTGTCCCCTGGAAGTATTATTTCTATCTACACAGCCTTGATCAAATTGGAGCTAATACTTTGTTATGCTTATTAAATAGAAGCAAAAACATTAATTTTGTAGGTTGTCAAGCATCCAATTGGTAGTGAGAACAAGCTGAAGAATAAATTGTTGCTTTTATCATCTACCATTTGTGTCACATTTAGTAACTAATGTCAACAACTCTTAGTACAATGTTTTTTGTATCTGACTAATAATGAAGCATCAAAAATAATTCTTTTAAGTATCTTAATACATCATGTGCTATGCAATACAAAACATTCCCTTTAAAACTTTAAAAATGGCTGGTGAGAAAAGAACTAGAGACATAGCTCAAGTGGTAGAATACCAGAAAGCTCCTTTCATGTGTTAGACCCTGTGTTCAATACACAGTACCACAAGAAGAAAGGAAGAAGGAAGGAAAGGGGGCCAGGGGGCTGAAGACAAAACTGCCAGGCAAACGAAATTTTCAGAATCTAAGGTTAAATCAAGGCAATCTTTAATTAAATTGAATATTTCTCATATACAAAGTTCCAGGGGAAAATTCAGGAAATAAAAGCCTTTATATTGAGGCTGAGAATGTGGCTTGGTGGTAGAGTGCTTGCCTAGCATGCACGAAGCCCTGGGATCGATTCCTCAACACCACATACACAGAAAAAGCCAGAAGTGGCGCTGTGGCTCAAGTGGTTGAGTGCTAGCCTTGAGCAAAAAGAAGCTCAGGGACAGTGCGCAGGCCTGGAATGCAAGCCCCAGGACTGGCAAAAAAAACCAACCCAAATGTTTATATTATGTAAACTACTAGACTCAAATTTTATGGAGCAAATGTGCTTATATTTCTGATTTGCTACAGAATTTTCAGCAATGTTATGAACAGTTGATATTAAATGAAATAGTATATAATGGTAGGTAGTATATATAAATAGTATATAATGGTATATAGTTTATTATAATATAGTACAGAATAGACTAGAATAGAACAGTACAACAAAGAAATTGTATAGCATAGAATAGTATAGAACAGGTAATTAGGCCTAATATTTTCAGTGGTACCAAGAAAATTATTCCTAAGTATACAGCTAATATCTTATTTTACTTACAACCTTGATATACATACATGTTTTCTCTTTATTCAAATATCAGATTCCTGTGCAATGTTTTCAATTTCATGAGATTATTTACTTAAGGAGCTAAATATTTGGAACATTTCCTTATAAAAATGTGTTACTTTGTAAAACAGGTTTCTTCCTAACTTAATTATTTGAAAAGCCTTTCAAAAACAAAGCCAGTAATCCTTTTTTATTCCAGCATTAACTTAATTATAATTTCTGCATGGAAAGTCTTGATATACAGTAATTAGATTTACTCTTTAATTCCCAAGGAAGCACCTGTCATTGGGTTGGGGTGTAAAGGAAAGTCAGCACTCTTTTGAGAAAGATTTTTTTAAGGAAAAGAAAGAGGCAATTTTTCTGAACAATGTCCTGGAAAAAAGATTTTTCAATACTTTTACAAATCACATTCAGAAGTTACTCTTCCTTACTATTCAGAGAAATATTCTACACGATGCTCATTTGAACTATGGTTGAATTATGTTTGTGGCAGTTCCAAATAATTGGAGGATGTCCATTGACCCAAACCAAAAGTTGCCTTTTTTTTTGAAAAACACTGAAAATGAAATGAAAGAAAGGAAGTGTATTTAAAATGGAGATAAAGAAGTGAAGACAACGCAGTGTATTGAAGCTCTGCATTTTTTAATATTAAGGAATCAACAGCATTATCAAGTTTAATCTACCCATACTAGATTGTAATATGTGTCACTGAGAAACATAACTTAAGATGTGTGTGTGTGTGTGTCTGTGTGTGTGTGTGTGTGAAGTATGAATGCTAGAAATACCACATATTTATACAGCACTTTTCTTGGGAATAAAACAGGTAGAGAAGAAACAGCAAGTTTTTATTTGGATAATGTTAAAAATATATCCAGCGGGAGTCTGTGGCTCTGCGCAGGTGCCAGGGCTGAGGTGGTGTGGGACTTCCGGGTCCTCCCAGGCCACAGGGGAGCCACACTGCCACGTGGGGAGCTTCACCCCTGTGTGAGCTACACATGAATGTTCACTATCAACTGTGAGCCGTCGATGGTCTGTACCACGGACATCACCACGTCAATTATCAGTGGCTCTTCCATTGTTAGCAGATAAAACTTACTGCTACGTACGTTTGCTTCTGATACTTGATTATATATTCAATTCTGTGTCATCATAAAGTGTTTTTATTGCATTGGAAATAAGGCCAAGAAAGAGAGGTAACCAATGAATTATTTTCCTCATTCAAATGAATCACTGACAAAGTGATCCTGAGTGTGTGTGTGTGTGTGTGTGTGTGTGTGTGTGTGTGTGTGTGCTGGTCCTAGGGCTTGAACTCCTGGCCTGGGTACTGTCCCTAAGCTTCTCTTTGCTCAAGGCTAGGGCTCTACCACTTGAGCCATGGCTCCATGTCTGGCTTTTAGGTGGTTGGGAAGAGTCTCACAGACTTTCCCGCCCAGGCTGGCTTCAAACCATGATCCTCTGATTCAGCCTTCTGAATAGCTAGGATTACAGGCGTGAGCCACCAGTGCCCGGCCAAAATGACTTCAAAAACTCAGACCCAACCTCTGGTGTACAAGGAGCGGCCTATGCTGTGTCACTGCAGACGAAATCTGTAACTCTGACTGGATACAGAATCTAAAATTCCAGGATGCATTTCTCCAGGTAGAGGATGATAATGTAGTGCTTGCTTCAATTTTCAAACGGCCTAAAATAGCAGATACTTTTTCTGTCATTAGGTAGATCATAATTGCCTCATCCTTTTTCTTTCCAAACTACTTTGTCTGTAATTTAAGACAGCACACAAGGCATGAATTTCACAAGGGTGCGGAAAGAGTTAAATGATGATAGAGAATATTTACTCTCAAGGTACACATTGAAATAAAAGTCGTGAAGACTGGCAGGTGACACTTCCCGAATGAAGCACAGCTGGTGGGAAAGGTCTAAAGGATGGTAAGCGAGTCTTCTGAAGGGTGAGGACAGGTGGGAGCAGAAAGAATCATGCGCATGCTCGAGAGAGCAGCAGTAGACCTTGCAAGCGGATGGGAGTCACTGAAGGAGTCTAAGTAAGGGAATGAAAGGACTAGAAGAATCCAGTCCTGGCTCCATCCCTGAGAAGGACTTAGATCAAATTATTTGATGCAATTTCCATCCAACTGTTTTGCAACCAAAATAATCTTTGGTCAAACAAAGGGTATCCAGAACCAACATATAAATCAAATAAAACAGAACACTGATTGAGTGCTTGCCTGCTCGCTCCTTCCTCTCTGCGCAGCCATCTCTGAGGCCCGTCCAGGAGACGCCCAGAGCTCCGTGGATCCCAGAGGATGGAAACCGCTGGCTGGCTTCTTGTCTGCAGCACCCTCATGGCCAAATTCCATGAGCTCTAGAAGACTTAAAGTACTTTTTCCCCCATACATTGCCTTACGTAGTTGAGTTTTCCCAAAGGTGTCAAATTTTTATTTTGCTGCAAAGGATTTTCCCTTGGTTTTGAGAAACTCAGAGTAACACAGGCAGGAGTGGCTGCCGCCTGCAATCCTAGCTACTGAGCAGGCAGAGACCTGAACATCACAGTTGGAAGCCAGCCAGAGCAGGAAAGTCCATGAGACTCTGACCTCAAACTCACCAGCAAAAAAGCCGGAAGGGAAAGTGGGGCTCACATGGTAGAATAAAGCGAAGCAAGAGCCCAAAGCCCTGAATGCAAATTCCAATATAAGCACATATACATAGGCACCTGAAAAAAGAATGACATGAAATGAATAAAATTGAAATAAAAGTAAAACACAAAGGACATCTTCTTGTTGTGAAGTGTTTCAAGATTCAAACAGACTTATTTCTCATAGCCAAACATGTATTGGACAAGTGTGCATATTGAGCTGAGGAAAGCCAAGCATTCAACATGGACCTTCAGTATAGTTCTGCTACAAATCACAGCATGGGAAAGCGATGGGCTGAAGACGGTTCAGATGGACTTGATAATTCAGAAAACCCGTGATTTATTCAGATTTCAAAAGAGGCTAAGAAGAGATTGATTGTTAAGAAAGTGCTCTCTGATGAAATCTTTTGCGGTTACCTCAGAAGGATCAAAAGATGAGAGTATTTATTATCACAGAAGAATGAAAAGATTAAACATGTGACTGATAGAGGCCTTAAGCCACTTCCTTCTTGATTTCTTTCTTTCTTGATCCATTGGTGATTCAAAAGTTGTTTTTCCAGGTGTGGTGGGCATGCTAATAATCCTAGCTACTCAGGAGGCAGAAACAACGGGATCAGAAGTTCAAGGCCAATCAGAGCAGTCAGTAAGACATATGTCTCAAACGTAAAATTCATGCAAAAGGGCAGGGACATGTGTCTTTATACTTTTCAACCTTTTACTTTTTATTGATTCCTGCTTCTACTACTTTCCACTGTTCAGGGAAAAACATTCAGTATGAGTTCAAGAACTTGTCATTTTCTTGGAAACGGGATGGCTATAGCTCTTATGCTGAGCTTATTGTATTTTTAGAGCAGATAATTTGCTTTCTGGTTTCATGGGTCTGTAGAAAGAGAAATGTTTTGCCCTACCATACTTCAAAGCTACAAGTTCATCTATATCTGATTCAGATCAGACATGTGATAGGATTTGGTTGTTTGGAATTCAAGCTGTAAACTTGTAACCGATACCGTAGTGTGGTCACACTTTGGGGGTCCTTAGGATGGGTAAATGACACATTCTGCAATTGAAACAGATAGGAATCTTTGAGAACCAGAGGTTAGAGAACAGTAGAAGGTACAGTAAGACCCCTCCCTCTCTGAGATGCTCATGTTCAATAATAAGAAATATTCATTTGGAAAAACCCAAATTGATGCCGTTTTCTTGCTGTAAGGAAGATATATACATCTAGCAAAAAGAAAAATGTCTAATGTCTATCTCTTATCGAAGACACATACCCCAACACAGAACAAAGACCAAGTGGGTAACGTACAACATTCACATGTTCAAGAACAACTCCAATTACTGGAAGCAATTCAGAGAGGAGTCAGAGCAAGGGGATCTGAACGACTGTGTATGTCAATGAGGATAGAGCTCTATCTGAAAATTTAAACCTATTTCTTAGAGAAAAAATTTAAATGAGGGAAAAAGAAACCAGCAGGCCAGGTGCTGGCGGCCCACACCTGCAATCCTCGCTACCCAAGAGACGGATCTGAGGATCAAGGTCACAAGCCAGCCCAGGCAGGAAAGTCTGTGAGAGTCTTATCTCCAAGGAAGCACCTAAAAAGTCAAGAGTGTAGCTGTGGCTCAAGAGGTAGAGAGAGCGTCAGCCTTGAGAAAAAGAAGCTCAGGGACAGCATTAAGTCCCCGAGTTCAAGCCCCTGGATGGACACAAAATTGAAAAAATAAAAAAGAAAGAAAAGAAAAATGGAAAAGAACTTCCAGTCTTCCTCTAACATCACTGTTGTACAGCTAAGGACTTAGAGGACTTCCACATAAAGGCACCTTTGCCTTACAAAATGTTTATCAGAGTTAAAAATACACAACTAACACTAAATACTCAATAATCAAATAAGAAATTGGGGGGGGGGGGCGGGGGAGGGGTGCTGTTGTAAGGGAAAGTCCCCTGTGAAAAGTGAGATAAGTAAGAAATTTGTGAGAATGTCATTATCTGACTCTGCCCAGTGACAGACACAACACTGTTAGAGTTTGAAAATCTAGACTTTTCCCCTGAGAGGAGGTTGATGTGAGGTCTAAGGAAACAACAGATATTGATGAGTCATTTAGAATGTGACTAAGAAAATCAGACAAGTCGGATGTCTCAAACACATAGACGGTAGCCCCTGAAAGATCAGTAGTGAAGCTTAAAGCAGAAAATCTGCAGAGCTGAAAGTGTCTTCCAATCTCTTGGTTCTGAGAAAACAGAAACAACAGGGTAATGGATAAACCAATGCAACATTGATATTCACTTGACACTATGTTGGACATGAATCTTACAACTTGCGGGGGGAGAGGGGTGAGTGGGGAAAAAAAATGAGGGATGGGATAACAATGATTAAAAATAAATGTACGCATCACCTTATTTATGTAATTGTACCTCCCTGCTCATCACCTTTCCAATAAAAATAAAATTTAAAGAAAAAGCTCCAATTCAAGCTGAGAGTTCTAGAGAGACCAGCCCAAAAGAGAGGAGCTGGGTGCTAGGGGCTAGCCCTGCAATCCTAGCCACTCGGGAGGCTGAGATCTGAGGGTGGAGATTAAAAGACAGCCCAGGCACGAAAAGCAAAGAGACTGCTATCTCCAATGAACCAGAAATGAAGGTGTGGCTCAAGTAGTAGAGCCCCAACCTTGAGTTAAAAAAAAAAAGCCAAGCAAGAGCATGAAGCCTTGAATTCAAGCCCCAGTGCCTGTATACACACACACACACACACCACACACACACACACACGCACAGACACAGACACACAAAGAAAACCCAGTACATTAAACCCAAGTGCTATTTCAAAAGAAATAATAAAAAGAAGCACGGAAATAACTCTTAGTAATATTGAAAAAGGAAAAAGAAAGATAATACAAACTATCCAGACTATATTGGAAGCATGTAATACAAATGTTTTAAAAGATTAACAAAATATTGTGAACATTTTTATTATAAGACTAAAGCAGGAAGATTATTTTAAAATGCAAATTTCTGAAAGAAGAAAAACTATAGGAATAATCCAACACTAGTGTTCATAATGGAATCTGAACTTCAGTGCTTTCCCACCAAGAATGCCTGAGGCCCAGATGGCACTGCTTGCAAATCAGAACATATAATTCTTTCATGTAAAGCAAAACTAACAACCTTGTACAATCTCTCCCATAGAGCAGAAAAAACTCCAAACACTTTCCATCATTTTTATGAGATATCATAACATTGATACCAAACCATGACAAACACTTTGTTAGAAAGAAAGATTTCCAGTCCATCTCTCCTATGAACATAAACAACAAAGATGCTAAGCAAAATGTTAGCTAACCAAAAGCATGGTGACATATGAAAAGAACCTACTGTAATCATGGAAGAATTAGTCAGGAATGCAAGATATGACTAACAGCTACACAATACAACTCAGTAATCAAACATTTGAAAAGAATCAACATGATCCTTATGACATTCATCCAGATATATTTATAAACTGACAATGAATTGCAACCTGTTTGTACAACTACTTACAGATAATCTAAAAGTGAAAAAATAGGTACATAAGCTCTGATTATTTAATCAATGAATGAAAAGAATATCATCTCAATATTTGAAGGCAAAATGACAGCAAAACTTAATACCCTTTCATGATTTAAAAAAATCTATTAATGTCCATAATCTGAAAAACAATTTTTTACACCAGTCCTGGCTTGAACTCAGGACCTGAGCACTGTTCCCTGAGCTTCTTTTGCTCAAGACCAATGATGTACCACTAGAGCCACAGGACCACTTCCAGGTTTTTGATAGTTTAGTGGAGATAAGAGTCTTGCAGACTTTCCAGGATGCCTTCAAACCACAATTCTGATCTCAGGTTCCTAAGTAACTAAGATTACGGGTATGAGCCACCAGCACTCAGTTTAAGAAGACCCATTAAAAAAAAAGAACTACAGCAAATATATTTGAAGGTAAAATATTAAAAGCGTTCCCCTAGGATAAGAAAATGCAAGGAACATCATCACTGCTAGCTAGCTTCTCAAATGTGTCTGGAAGCACAAACACTGTAGTCAGGGCAGGCTAAGGCAAATCTCCAATTAATATTCATGGTTTTCCTCTTCCACCCTCCATTCTTTATTTCTTTTATCCAGCAGGAAATGAGCCCGACTAAATTCTGTAGCCAGTCGAGTCATCCAAACCTTCATTTCTGAAGACTTTGACGTTTTCCCAGTCCCTCTTTTCTGTTGTATGGTTATGAAATGGATTGATAGGTTTTATTGTTAGATGTTAAAGTACAAAAAGGTGTTTGAAAAATTCCTCTAGGCTTCACATACAGACCATATCGAGTACTGAACACTAGTTAAAGAAAAAAGAAGAAAGAATGGTTGAAAATAAGAATAAGATAGTTGCTTAAATTCAGGTAGCCCAGAGCTGGATTGTAAAATTCAAATTGTTTTGTGAAATCCAGAACCGAGACCAATGGTGTTCAGATGTTTTGACTTTTAGGACATTCCTCCGACAAAACCTCTCATTCCCTCCTCTACCACCACTCAACCTTGTCATTTCTCTGGTGTCACTGTAGTATATTTGTCTGGAAAAACTTGATAGTCACCTACTTTTAATAGTCATTTCATAATCATCAGATGTGAATGGTAAGAAATGACTAAAATTGAAAACATAGAAACAGATGAAGAATAAAAGTGCTTTCCATACTTTTGTTTGTTTGGGGGAGCTGGAGACAATTCTTGGCATTCCACCACTGAAGAATAAGCCTCAGATAGTTCTGAAAGGTCGATGCGGAGTGCAGAAGGTTGCTGTTGTCCCAGTGGAGTCCAGTATAGTAATTGAAATAACCAATGAGACAGATAATGCGCTCAGTAAAACATTCAATACTATGTTCAGTACCATGTTTGGCATAGTATTAAGGTAGTAAAAAAATAAAAGTAAGTAAAAGTACCTGCCAGGAACTTTGTAGATGACATTTTATTAAGTTTGTTGACATTTGATTAGTCTATTCATTTTATTGACATTTGTTCACAAACGCTCCTTACAAGACTCCTGATTCCTACAGAGAACTCTGCTAACTGAGTTTGTCCACAGTGATATAGAAAAGACATAACAAAGTAGGACTCTAATGTCATAGAGGATTCTTTTTAAACATCAAATGGGTCCATATGTATTCCACAATTTGCTGACGCGTCGTAGACATTATATAATACATTGTTAGGAAAACTGAGAAGTGTTGGCTCCATAAGAGTATTTTCTCATATCTCCTCTGTCATTCAAAAGAATTGAATGTAGTTCATTCATTCTATAAAATTCATAGCACAGACAACTCATCAAGCATAGGTCCCTGCCAACCTGGAGCTTCAATCCATCTGGGGCAGGTCATCCCTGGCTTATGGCCACCGTCCTCAGGAAGCTGAGATCTAAGGGTCACAGTTCCAGTTCAAAGCCAGCCTGGGAATGAATGTCTGTGAGACTTTTATCTCTGATTAACCACAGGAGTCTGATAGTGGAGCTGTGGCTCAAGTGGTAGAGCACTACTAGCCTGAGCACAAAAGATCAGAGACATCTCTCAAGCCCAGAGTTCAAGTTCTGAGATAGGCAAAAACAAAAACAAAAACACAAAAAATAACAAACCTACACTTGGAGAGTAAACATAAATATTCAAAACAAATAACACTATGAGACCCCAAAGCTGAGCACGAAGGGCTGGTGTGCCTGGGAAGCTGAGATATGGAGGATTGTGGTTTGAGGGTAGAAAAGTTCACTAGACTCCATCTCTAAAATAACCAGCAAACGCCAGAGCTGGAGGCATACATCAAATGAGAGAACATCACCTAGCAAGTACAACGATCCTGAGTTCAAACCCCAGTACTACCCAAACTAAAAAGTGAAACAAGCACTGCTCGAGGAAATGTGAATGCTGATTACAATTTTGACGCAGCTGGAGGCTGGTGAGCGCAGTGCTCTGAAATGGACAGTTTACATAGGGCTCTGCAAATCTGATCACAAGTAACGAAGAATTAAGAAGAAAGAATTGGGTTCATAGAAGTCAAAACTGGACAAAACACCCACAAATCATGTTTATATCCCCAATAAAGACAGAACTCCAAGACATGTTATGTAAACAGTAACTGTTTTATCTCTTGCTCTAAGAAGTTGTGTGTACGGCTACTTATGGACAGTGAGAAAGCAGAGAACACGTGTTCAGATAACTCTGATTAAATAAAGAATAAAGGGATATTATTAAATGCTCTGAAGCAACATACGAAATGGTCAAAAGAATAGTATTAACAGAAGAATGTTGTGAGCAATAGGCACATAATTCGTTTTTAGTCAAGCTTCCAAGCCAAGAGTAACACTTTAACATAACTGCAGTTAATGCTTTCTTTGGTTTTGTAGCTTCAGCTAGCACTGATGGCTCACACCTATAATCTCCAGAAGGATTGGAGGACTGCAGTTCAAAGCTAGCAAGGGCAAGAAAATCCATAAAATTCTTATATCCAATTAACCAGCTCAAGGCTGGAAGTGGAGCTGTGGCTCAAGTGGTAGATTTCCATCCTTGAACAACAAAAGCTAGAGACAGAACTCAGGCCCTGAGTTCTAGGACTTGCAAACAAACAGAAAATCCGTAGCCTTCTCTGGTCCATAAGTGTGAAAATACAGTTAATAGTATATAACCTACTTATGAACTAAAAATAACCAAGAATATATAATAA
Source organism: Perognathus longimembris pacificus (assembly GCF_023159225.1). NCBI lineage: Eukaryota > Metazoa > Chordata > Mammalia > Rodentia > Heteromyidae > Perognathus > Perognathus longimembris. The sequence continues at coordinate 8,446,727 of NC_063169.1, forward strand.
TAAAGTAACTCAGAAGATAAACTTACTGTATTAAGTTCAGATGCAATTAAAAGAAGACAATGCAACTTAATTATTTTGAGACCAAGAAAACTGACTTTTAAAGTTTTAAAAATAGTTTCATATTTTAAAAGTATTCAAAAATCATAACAATTTTGTATCTATATTTTAACATACACATTTAAATATTTACAATTATTTTTTTAATTTGTTGATTTTTTTTTAGTGTCAAAGTGATGTATAGAGGGGTTACAGTTTCATACATAAGGCAACTTGTTACCTCCCCCCTCATTTTCCACCCCCACCCCCTCCCCAATGAGTTGTACAGTTGGTTTATACCATATCATTTTGTAAGTATTGCTGTTACATTGGTTTGTCTTTTATCCTTCGTCTCTCTACTTTGATATTCCCCTTCCCTTCCCTAGTTCCAATACATGTATATACACTATCCAGGGTACCAAACTCAGTTACAGTGATATTAGGGGTAAAACCATGGGGAAGAAGCACAAAAGAAAAAGGCATAATTACACATGGTATGGTAAAAAAAAATAGCAACAAAAATGATAAACCACTCATTTTCATAACTTGGTGTTCATTTCACTTAGCAGCATCCTATGTGTTCATATGAGCTCTTGTGATCTTCTGCTAAGATTATCCTAGACGTGTACTAACTATTCCCAATGAGGGGAACCAGAGTCTATGTTTCTGGCTCACTTCACTTAGTATGATTTTTTTCCAAGTCCTTCCATTTCCTTACAAATGGGGCAATGTCATTCTTTCTGACAGAGGCATAGAATTCCATTGTGAATATTTACAATTATTTTAAAAGTTTTTAAGAGTTCCAAAACTGAATTTATAGAATGAGTAAATAAGCCATCCAGATTAAAACATGCAAATACCATTGTTTCCTCAATTAGTATAATATATGCTAAAAATTGCAAAAGCTTGAAATTTTCATATTTATTTTGATAGCTAAAGACAGCCTTCATGTGACCCCCAAATGCAGGACTGCGATCAATATTCATATTTTACTTTCAGGAATTTCACATTTATGCTGAACTTCAAGTCTTTCAAGGACATATCAGAGATACATACAAACATTATATCCTTTTTACAGACAGGAAAATGAAGTCTAGAGAATAAAGAGCTCACTCAAGATAAAACTGAGATTCACCCTCAAATGAACAGAACCACAATCAATATCTTAATTACTGTGTATGTGTTCTCTAACACAGATTCCCTCCCCACCAATATCACCTTCAGTATGTTTATTGAGTAAACCAGAGCCTTATAGTGAAAACTTAATGGTCCACAATGACTTCTGTCCCTTTTCCTCAATGGCATCCTAGTTCTCAAATCCTGCCTAATGAAAGAGAACTATGCATATGTCCGATTTCTGCTCAACATACAAAACAGAAATCAGACACAAGTAGAATCAAAGGTCTCTTATCTTTCATCTAAGACTTTTGTTGTTGTTGTTTCCTGTCCTGGGTCTTGAGCTCCATGCCTGGGCAGTGTCCTTGAGCTTTTTGCTCAAAACTACTTGAGCTACGGTTGGTTCCACTTTTGGGTTGTTGTTGTTGTTGTTGTTTGGGGGGGGGGGTATTTTTTTGGAGATACCTACCAAGGCTGGCTTCCAACTGTAATCCTCAGATCTCAGCCTCCTTAGTAGCTAGGATTATCTGTATGATTATCTGTACCTGGTTCACCTCAGACTTCTTAATCCATATACGCTACGGGTCCAATTCTGAGTAGTAAGAAACCACACATAGCTATTTAAAAGGCCAAGATAAAGCAGTGGCTTTCAGCCTATTTGAAAATCTTCATCCTCAATAAAGAGCAAATCTCATTGGAAAGACACTACACAATGAAGCACAGACACCTCTAAGATGGGATCTCCTTCTAGATCACTGGTGTTCCCTCTTCAGTATGGAACAGAAACACCTGGCAAATGTGTATACCCTTCACCCTTGCTCAGAGAGGTTTTGATTCCAGATGCCTGGGACAGTGCACAGGAATTTATATTTCTAACCATTTCCCACGTAGTACCAATGAACCAGGCATGTGACCAGACTTAAAGAAATACTCACCCATAGCAAGCCTTCCTAGGGAAAGGTCCACAGAAATTTGTTTCTTAAAATAATGTGCCTTCTTTGAAAATGGATTTTGTAAGAAAAAAAAGCATGAGGAATTGTTTTTAAAAAACGTAGGGAATCATAGGGTTCCAATAGCTCACGCCTGTAATCTTAGCTACTAAGGATGCTGACAAGATCACAAAAAAATGGAAGAATCCCATTATTATGAAAAGTTTTTGAACCATCTCTCATCTGTCTCAACTAACCGTATATTTTTTCCACTCTCATGACCACAGTTGCTGGCAAAATGCCTTATGAAATCACATGGAAATGAATGTTCTGAGGGACACTGACAATGTTTGGCTGCTATTCAGAAAAGTTAATAGAATCTTCCCATAGGTTAATTTAGCCAGGTGTTTTTTATTTTATCCTTTGATTTATACAACTACCTCATGATTGGCCTGAGGGAACACATTTACCCCTTATTAAGATTTTTTTTTTTCTGAGTGAATTATAGTAGAAACTTTGCCAATCTTAGAATCAGATCTCCTAAAGTAATGATGTCAACTGATGATGCATTAAAGGTACATAAAATTCAAAATAAGACCAGCCAGCTTAAAAAATTTGCATGAATCTTGGCAAGAAAAAAATTCAGTTTCTCATTGCCATGACACACCATGTCCTACTTAGAGTTTAGTAAATTGATATCAGAAGATAAGTTTCTCTTGTTTTTGCTAGATAATTTTTTTAAATCATAGTTCCAACATTATATAAGATTAAATTATTTTACCTACTCTATCTATGCCAACATCAGTTCACAGGGTGGCAAGAGGAAAATGTTTAAAGCTTTGAAAATATAGTGCTGTGTTTAACTTGAATGCCTTCACGGGCACCATTCTAAGAGTGCTACCAGAATAGGCCAGTGTTTTGCTGAGCTAAGGTTAACAAAAGAACCTTTCATTGGTGGTCATAAGTACTGGAAATTGTCTTTTCCAATCATCACTTTACCACTAGTAAACTATTTTACCACTAAGGTTATACATTTTGAGAAAAACTTGAAAAGGTACCTAGAAAGCACCATTCCCCCCCCCCCACCCTGGTTAATGTCTTCCATGAAGCTTTTACTTTTGTTACAATTAAAAATCAATATTGAGAAGAGGGAGAGAATTCAGTCACCAATGCAATGTGTAGCCTACAAAATTAAGAAAAGTAAGGGAAGGTGTTGGTTGGGAGGGATAGGAGAAAATGCTGAAAAGCATGACATTGATCAAGATGCACTGTATTCATAAACTGCTGTGTTTAATGGCAACTCCTTTGTGCAACTATTTAAAGATAGTGCAATAAAGATAATAACAACAATAATAATAGAAAAAATCAATATTGCTGGGTATAGAAGGCTGACACCTGCAATCCTAGTTACTCAAGAAGCTGAGATCAAAGTCTTATGTTTTGAAGCCAGGAAACTCTGTCAAATATTTCTAGATATTATGTCAAATATTACTAAATAAAATCAACCAGATCAAGAAGGCAAACATGAATCTTTTATGTCTCAAATACAATAATCTATTGGGCTGGGCACCAGTAGCTCATACCTAGCTACTTTGGAGTCTGAGAATCAGTTTGAAGCGAGCCCAGGCAGAAAAGTCCATGAAACTGTTATCTCCAATTAACCACCAAGAAGCCAGAAAAGGAGCTGTAGCTCAAGTAGTAGAGTGCTAGCCTTGAGTGGTGAATAGCCCCTTAGTTCAAGTTCCAAGACTGCAGCAAAAAGATAAATAAATAAAAATCTATTGGAAAATTTGGGTAGGTACTTCATTAGAGGCTACTATTTCTCCATGTAACTACTATTACTTTTTTTATAGACATATAATCCAAGATACTTTAAATGTGTACATTGGAAATAAATAAGAATGAAATTATGGTGGGAATATTAGCCAGAATTTTTATTGAAAACAGTGTGCTACTTGCTTTTATTTGAAACTTTCAAGTGGCAATATTTTCTCAGGAAGTCTCGGCACTCTAGGTTTTCCAATATTTACAAAGTGTAAATTTTTGTCTGTTCTGAGAATTTTCTAATTCAATGTGTAAACAATGAGTGAAAACACCTGAATGCCAAAAACAACAAATTTTGTAAATGTATGAGCTCAATAATGTGATGTATGAGTTATTTTTTAATGATGACCTTATACACATCTACTGGTAAATGTGCATAAATACTGGGCTTAAGACAGTTTTTAAGATCATTAAATAGTCTGTATTTTTCTCAAGAGAAGATATTATTTAAGGATTCCAGGCTAACAGAATGTGGAACTGCCAAATTTACCTAATTCAAGGTCTGCTTTATCTAATCATTGACTATTAAAATTAAATTAAAATATAAGAAAATCTCTCTGGTCCCTTCATTTCTCAGGGGAAACAGTGAGGCTAAGGGGAAAAACTTCTTTGATATATCCAAATATCCAAACTAAACTTAACTCCAAGATATTGTCAGTCCAGCTGATCAGGAGGATCTCAGTACATTTTTCATGCTACTCCAAACACACAATGCACACTTACTAGTTCCATGTTATTATTTATTAAGTAGCTATATCCAAACAAGATAAAAAAATTCTAAGATTTTTAGTACATTTATTAAAATTATGTTTTAACTTGATAGTCATTTAAATAAATTGATATGTTAAAAGAAAAATAGTTGGGAGTGATAAGAGAATGATTATAGTGGTGACATTGATGAGATGCATTGTATTCATAGACTATTTTGTTAAATGGCAACTCCTCTGTACAATTACTTACAGATAAAAAAATAAAAATTATAAAAGATAAAAAATATGCAAAGCTCTAAATAGAAAATAAAAGGAAAATAGTGTCATCACTGTATTCTTAATCACAATCGCTTAGTGTGGGAGGCAAGCACCCACTCTATATGGTTTCCCAAATTTTGGTGTCATTGTAAACCGCCATCCATATTGGTTCTTCAAGGGCCCTGTTCCTCAAACAACTGCACAAACAGCTTCAAAAATATAATACTTGAAGGAAAATATAAACCATGAAGGAAATGTGAGCTAATGTCAACACGGAACTCCCTTGAGGTCTTCCTTAGTAAACGCCTACTGAATACCAAAGACCATCCTCCAGAGATGTTGAAGTATTTCCAAGTATACTCGAGAGTTCACTGCCAGGGGCAGAGTTATGGCACCAGAAAAAAGGTAGGTATGTTCCTATTCCTGATGTCTATTTGCTTGCTTGCTTTTTTTACTCAAGGCTGACTCTTTACCACTTGCACCATAGCTCCAAGTCCAGGATTTGGGGCAAATAATTGGCAATAAGAGAATCACAGACTTTCCTGCCCAGGCTGGCTTTGAACCTCCATTCTCAGATCTCCTCCTCTTGAGTAGCTAGGATTATAGGCATGAGCCACTGTAGCTCTCCTTCAGAATTCCTGGTTCTAAGTTAAAGGTTCTTTCTTTTATATTCAAAATTCAGAGGTAACACGTTTTATTTTTTCTTTTATCTTCTTCTTGAGCAAGTAAACTTTCTCATGAAACAGAATGCCTATCATGACAACACTTTTGAATAATTTATTCAACATAGCCTCTCCTAGGTGGCCTTCTTACGCCTAAGCTTCAATTAAATGCACATCCTTCCTTCGCTTACACAGTGCTAAGAATCCAGAGCCTAGAGTCTGTGGCTTCCATTTACAAGCTGGTTCTGCCATTTATTGAACTATTAGTAAATTAGACTTTACTTATTTATTTTAAAAATATTGGTAACAATAATAACATGTGCTTTAAAATAGTGAAGAGAATCATATTATAATCAAGCCCATCTACCTACCCTCCTGTGAGTTTCTGGGCTTGAGCTCAGGGCCTCAAGCATGCTCTGCTGGTGCTCTGCTACTTGAGTCATACCTCCATCCCTGCCTTTTGCTGATTAATTGGGGATGTAATCTCACTTTTCTTCTGGGGATGGTTTTTGAACCAAGATCCTCCAGGTCACAACCTGTTGAGTTTTATAAGGAATTTTACAGGAGCGAGCCACCAGCAGCCAGCTCAGATGACTTCTTAATAAACCACCTGAGTGGATCAACACAGAATTCATCCATGAATTTTCAATCTTCATCATCCCTATCCCAGGCGGTACTTCAAGTTGACATCTCACAATATTGCTTATTAGCCCTACATGAAACGAGGAGGTTCTCTAACTTTCACCAATGTTAATTTTAAAATATAACTGTCCTATTAACTCTCATTTTGAAATATAAACTGTGATATACACCCTAGAAGTTTTTACATGATAAAATGAAGGGGAAAGGACTATAAACATAGAGGAAATGACATCGCATCATACAGCTTAACACGTTATACTTTGGAGAGACATTTTACATTCTCTTGTCAAAATAATCATTTCAAATTTGTACTCTTGTATGCCCCCTCTGCCTCACTCAAAGGCTGGAGAGAAGAGGAGTTCTGCAGTCCTGAGGAGAACAAAAGTGAAGTAATGTTAAAGTGTCATTGGATTATGGATAGCTTCTGCTCCTGCCCAGGAGAAAACGCAATTCCCTTAGTCACATCTGCAGTGCGCCCTGAACACTGTGCTAGTGGAACGCCTAATAATACCATCTCCATCCAGGAAGATGTAATTAAATAGACAGCTGTGGAATTAGATCCTGGAGAGGATCGTGTCTCAGAAGTAAAAAATATTTGAGTTGTATTTTGAAATAATGAATTCATTATGGCCTGTGAGTGCAGACGAGTAATTCAAACCTTATTCATTAAAGATGCTTACTAAATCGTCAAAGAAAAACAAGTTCTTGACTTCCCTAACCACACTACACACCCACACAAAACTGTGTGATCTACATGGTTTATGAAAGCTCAGAATTAAAAACTGCACCAACACCAAATTATTACTAATTCTTCATTATCTAATATGAATCCAGTACACACCTTGGTTTCCTGAAGTTTTGAGTAACATTTATGCAATTAGAACGACTTAATTCCAAATAATGGATGCGCTAAAACTCTCCTCAGAAGAATATTGAATCAAAAGTGATGCTTGCATTTGAAAGTCCTTTTTGGCTACAATTCACATTGCCTTGGTGTGTTTTTCATCTCAAATGCTTATCATGGCATTCCTTGATTTAGGCATGTGCATTCATAAGAGGAAATAAGGTCAGAGATTGCGATTATTCATACTTTGAACTGTTAGGATCTCAGAGTGTGTACAGTAACTTACCTTCCTGGAGGGTAGGCAAATACAGTCATAACAGTCAACATATGTAGAACCAGGCAATTTGAGAGGATGGGTGGACTTGGGAGACAATATGGAAGAATGATGGAAGGGACAACATTGATCAAAATATGTTGTACTCATAAACAAACATGTTGAACTGAAACTTCTTTCTACAACTACTTAAAGATAATTATATGTATATATGTGTGTGTATATGTAACTAAGGATAATTACATAGGTGTGTATATATTTATATATGTAAATACATGTATATATATTCACATACACACTCTCTTCCTGGTATAAAGAAATTATATTTATGAAGTCCAAGGTATTTAGATTGTAAATAAACATTCAACTCAACAATTACATATCACAGGTTTTGGCATTCTATAAGCAGTGTTTCCATTCTTTGCAACGATCCCTTATAAATCCCTGCACCCCACCGCTAGGAGGAATCTGGAGGCAATATCTCCAGAATGAAACCCTTTCAAGAGGGATAACAAGGCTTTTGTGTTTTTTAAAAAAGCAACAGAAGGGGCTGGGGATATGGCCTAGTGGCAAGAGTGCTTGCCTTGTATACTTGAAGCCCTGGGTTCGATTCCCCAGCACCACATATACAGAAAATGGCCAGAAGTGGCGCTGTGGCTCAAGTGGCAGAGTGCTAGCCTTGAGCGGGAAGAAGCCAGGGACAGTGCTCAGGCCCTGAATCCAAGGCCCAGGACTGGCCAAAAAAAAAAGGAACAGAGGTAACACTGATGTTCAAGTAAGGTTGAAAATTAGTAACATAGGGACTTTTAAGAATCTTCACTTGGGGGCTGGGGATATAGCCTAGTGGCAAGAGTGCCTGCCTCGGATACACGAGGCCCTAGGTTCGATTCCCCAGCACCACATATACAGAAAACGGCCAGAAGCGGCGCTGTGGCTCAAGTGGCAGAGTGCTAGCCTTGAGCGGGAAGAAGCCAGGGACAGTGCTCAGGCCCTGAGTCCAAGGCCCAGGACTGGCCAAAAAAAAAAAAAAGAATCTTCACTTGAACCTGGAAAACTGTCAAAAACGTTTGTAAGTAAGCCATGAAGCGAAAGGAATCTTGAAGCATCAGTATAATTAATAATATCTGTAATCATTGTTTATTTGTCATATTCTAGGCTCCCTACAAGGTAAAGCTTCAATTTACCTTCATGGATACCATGGGCCTAGTATTTATCTTCCAGGGTATTCATAGAATACACATTTGTGTTCTAGCCTATCATCCGTATTTTTCTATTGCAATAAAATGCCATCTCACAGATTTCCCTCTTTGCCTTTACTGTGCCTTCCCTGTAGCGAGCCACAGAAAAACAAATCAAGAGGAAAGAGTACAGGAACAATGCCAGGTCTCAATACATCCACATATAAATCTGTAAAGGCCGCTCCCTTCACTCTTTCTGTGAACACTTCCTCATCATCCTGCTGAACTAATCACATCCATTTCTAGCCTCCCGCAGCCGTTTCCACTGACTGAGCTGAGTTTCTGACTTAGCTGTTTCCCACAATGCATCACATTTGCCTTAGATTGGAAGCCTAAATCTTAGTAATTGTTTTACTTCTTTTAAAAGCTAACCTTGTGTCTGACAAAAAAAAAAGTTGTAGGAATAGTTGCTTCATTGTGCTGAAGTTCTGAAATTTTGTACTTCTTCCATAACACCCACTAGAAATCTGTCTTTTATTACCGTGGTGTGCATACTTGTGCAAGTGTGGGAGTCTACTCACTGCTACTAGTCTGGAAGGGGCTTGGAAGAAGGCCGGCAACTTGTTCTAGTCTGAATCCACCCATAGATGCTAGTAAATTTTGTTTCTTGTTATTGGATTTAGGACTGGCCCAGTTGTATCCAAGATCATTAACAATAGATTGCAAAGAGGGAATTGCCAAGTTTTCTGCTTCTTGTTTGTTGTCAATTTTTAATCAGTGTGTGTGTGTGTGTGTGTGTGTGTGTGTGTGTGTGTGTGTGTGTGTGTTTATGCCAGTTCTGGGACTTGAACTCAGGGCCTCGTTGCTGTTCCTGAGCTCTGGCTTTTTGGTGGTCAATTGGAGGTAAGTCTCACGAACTTTCTGCCCGAGTTGGCTTTCAACCACCATCACCATCCTCAGATCTCCTCCTCCAGAGTAGATGGTATTATAGGCGTGAGCCACCAGTACCCAACTCTCACACCTTTTTCATATCTTAATTTTACCATTGAAGAAATGAGAGAAGTGGACATTGGTGTTTCTCAAACTTCAGTGATAATCAGAATTCATTGTAGAAATATGTAATATAGATTCCTATTTTCATTCAACTTGAACAAAATTTGAGGTTCTAGGATTCCATGAGTTCGTGTGTGTGTGTGTGTGTGTGTGTGTGTGTGTGTGTTGCCTTGGGGCTTGAACTCAGAGCCTCTGGGGCACTATCCTTGAGCTATTATTTGTGTGTTGCTTTGGGCTGTTTTTTGTTTTAGTTTTGTTATTGTTGTTACATTTTGTTCAAAGCTAGAATTCTACCACTTGAGCCATATCTCTACTTCCAGCTTTTTGGTGGTTAATTGGAAATAAGAGTTTCACAGGCTTTCCTGCCTGGGCTGGCTTCAAACCACGATCCTCAGACCTCAGCCTTGTGGGTAGCTAGGGCTATAGGCATGAGCCACCAGCGCCTGGCATGAGTCTGCGGTGTTAACACACTCCCAGAGGATTCTGCTAATCACCAGCCAGAGCCCACCACCCACATCATGAGCTAAATGTTTGTGACCCTTCCCCCACACATAACTATCTCAGTGTGATGGTGTTCAGAGCCGGCAAGGGAGGTGGCAGGCCATGATGCAGAGCTCTCCTCTGGGGGAGCAGCACCCTTAAAGGAGGAGGTCCAGAGACCAACAGTGCTCTCTTCGCAATGTGAGAGAAGAGCCGGCTGTTGCATTTCTGTGCACCGGGAGGAGGGGCCGGAGCAGCAACTTAGTGTGGGAAGGAGAGGGGCGGCTCAAGCGGCAGAGCACCAGCCCTGAGCCAAAAAGCCAAGCAAGCGATCCAGACCGTGAATTCAAGCTTCGGTGTGGACGCTCTCACACACACGCACATGCACACACGTGTGCACAAACACACACACCAGCAGTAAGAATTATCCAAAGGAGGATCTGAATAAAAAGCAACTAGATACAAACAAAATACACATGTGAGCACATCTTCTTTCTTCCACAAAAAGACTGACTTGAGATTGGCCATTAATCATAAGGCAAACTGTCGCATTCTGCCTTCAAATATTAGACTATGATTACTTTTTCAGAAATGTGTCCTTCTTGCTATGCCCAGACAGCATTAAACCTATGATCTGTCTCTTTTCTTCTCTCATGAGACTATTAAGTACTCATTGTAACACTTACAATACAGTATTTATAATGTATTCTCAACTACTTAAGGGTCATTTCTTGGCCTTTTGGGGTTTTTTGGTTGGTTTTTGTTGTTGCTGTTTACCAGTGTTGGGCTTGAACTCAGGGCCTGGGCACTGTCTTTGAGCCATTTTGTGCTCAAGGCTAATGCTCTACCACTTGAGCCACAGCGCCACTTCTGGTTTTTGAGTGGTTAGAGACAAGAGTCTCATGGGCCCTTCTCTTCCTGGGCTGGCTTGGAACTGTGATCGACCAATCTCAGCCTCCTGAGTAGCTAGGATTACAAGCATGAGCCACCCATACCCAGCTTGTCTTGTTATTTCTGTAAGGCAAATCCGTGCCATATTTGCAGGCTCTAAGGGAACGTTCCTGTATGCGCAATAAGTCTAAGAAACATGATTTATTCTAAGTGTTCCATATGAAATTAAAATTATTACATGACTTAAAGAATTTCTAGTTTAGCCAGGTGCTGGTGGCTCACACCTCTAATCCTAGCTACTCAGGGGGCTGACATCTGAGGATCACGGTACACAGTGAGCCGAGGCAGGAAAGTCTTTGAGACTCTTATCTCCAGTATGTGGAAATATGGCTTTACATCGGGGAGCTCATAGCTTATGCCTCTGATCCTAGATAGTAAGATCTTCAGATCTAGTTCAAATCCAGCCTGTGCAGAAACGCCCTAGAGACTATTTCCAATGAATCAGCATGGAAAATAAAAATAAAAATGCCCAAGTGTCAGAGTGATTCTGCTATGAGTGGAAACAAAACAAAAAACAACTGAGTGAGAGCACAAGGCCCCGAGGTCAAGCCCAAGTATTTGAAAAAAAATTCTATTTCAAAGAATGAAACTATTTTAACAGATGAAAATGTATTTTATAATTATAAATATGTGAAGGTACAATAAGAATCCTTTTCAAAATACTCAACTTTGATCTACCTATGACTGCTAAGCAGCCTCAGAATCCTAGGCAATCAATATTTTTAGGAACCGGCAGCTTGAAAGACACCTGAACTGTTAGAATAATATAAAAATAAAGTGAAGATTAAAAGTGTTTTGTTAAGTAGTGTTAGGAAAACATTTTAAGTGGAAGATGTATAAATACTTGCACATGTTTTAAAGATTGGAGTTCAAAGTCCATTATTTTAATGGTTAACATCTGCCTTGTAGGGGAAAAAAAGCATGTCTTTTCATTATTAAATTTGGGTGGAATTTTACTAAGTATACTAGAAAATGGTTTAAAATTGTTTAAATACAAACAACAGGATGGGAGGCCTTTGATAAGATAAAAAGATTAGTTTAATTTTCCCCCTTTCTTTGAAAGAATTTAGTGGTATTAAAACGAAACTACAATTTAAACTGCTGTAGGTTTTAAGCTGTGGAATATATATACATATATATCATATATATTATATGCATCATATGTCTATATGCACTGTACTATACATTATGGAATAGCCAACATCTATTTCATATATTCTTGAGTAAGATACTTCTCATTTTTATTTTCTTTTGATTAGGTTTCCTTATTTTGCGCAGAGGTCATGAGAAGTGGGTATAATTAGAATCAGTTCACAATGATGAGGTGATGACTTTTCAAATTTTTGTGTAATTATTTCACATAAATATCAAGTAAATTAGATAGCTAACTTATGAGTCAGAAGCTAGCCCCTGACTGAGCCCATCTTATTCTGAGTCTGGTTAGAAAGAACGCAGCTTAATTGCTACAAGATCACCTCTTCTTTAAGGGTTATTTCTTCAGCCAATTGAGGGGTGAACCTTGACTAGATTCACCAAGCCCTTTGATGACGGGCTTCCAATAAATTCTATTTCTCTCTGACCCAACTTTTACACACCTCTTTTGAAAAGGAAGTTTCTGGCCCTTGTCTCAAAGAAATATCTTATTTCAATGAATCCCACCCTAGAAACTCTCAATTCAAGGTGAAGACAGCCATGCCTTGATACTAAAGAGTAGTGTCGCCCTTGGCAGATAGATTTCTCAAGAGCTTTCCAGAAAATTCTGCAACTTTTGTGATTTTTGCTGTGATCATCCTAGCTATAAGACAGGTCACAGTTAAAAACTCTTGACAAAATTTGCATGCTGGTATCATCTCTTACCATAAGTTCTTCATGCCTTCAGTTATTTAAGATAAAGAGGACTCTACTTCTCACCCAGAGGAGAATTGTTTTGCTAGGAACTTTAGAGAATGTGGAGTGACTCATGCATCCACATTTCATTCCCCTTTGTGACCAAAAACAAGCCTTTCGAGAGAGCTGGCCCCGTTGGAAGTTCAATCTGTGGTCACTGAGGAAGCTGATGACCACAGACCAAAGTGCTCCACTGTGTAGCCCTCGCCCTCCCTTTTCCCACTCCCTCCTTCCCATCACCAGTCCCAAGACAAGAGGGGGGAGAACGCTTGGATCCGTTCTATCAAGATTCTTCTGAAATAAATTCTACAGGACTCTGCACATTCCCATAGTGAGGCTGAAGAGGGCTGTTCGTAGGAGAGGACCACAAGGTTTCAATAGTGATGGGCATATGATCATAGAAAATGATGTGTTTTGTTGTTGTTTTTTAATGAACTCTAAGAAATAGAAACAAGAGGTTTTGTGTTATTTTGCTTCTTGTTTTTTGTTTGTTTTCTTGTTTTTCTCCATTCTCACTGTTTTAAAATTTCTGTCCCTTTTGTCTTGTAGGTAAGTTTATCTGTCTTTGGGAGGGTAAACGGAGGCACAGAAATGGTGGGACAAGAGTGAACAAATGGAGCAGTGGCACTCACTAGATACTATGCTGAACTATATAACTTGTCAGGGAGGGTTATTTGGAGGGAAAATCTGGGAGGAAACAAGGGAAGGGCTTACACCGTTCAAAAAGAAATTAACTCATTGCCTGACTATGTAACCACTCTGTCCATCACCATTTACAATAACAATAAAAAGAAAGAAAGACAAAGCTCCTTCAGAAAAAGAAAAAAAGCTTGTACCTTGAGTCATCGTGCTAACTCATGTTCATGCTGATTTTAAGCAAGCATGGAATAAGGGATTTTATTTGTGTGTCTTGTGTCAGTACTGGGGCTTGAACTGTGACTTGGCTTTTTTGCTCACTTGGCTGGTGCTCTATCATGTTAGCCACTCCCCAACTTGAAGTATTTTGGTAGTTAAAAGGAGATAAAACTCTCATTTGGCTTTTCTGTCTGTGTTGGCTTTGAACCACAATCCTCAGATTTCAGCACCTTGAGTAGCTAGTATTACAAAAGCGAGCCTCCAGTACACAACCTGGAATAAATTCTGAATAAAGAATATTTATATAGAACCCTCTCTCAGTGTTAGTACTTTAGCCAACATCAATTTGCTCCATCAGTGTAATACTATTATAAAGATAAATGCCAGGGAATCCTATCTTCTTAACTCTAAGTTGATGATAAAGATTCAAATGACTGAGATTCAAAATCCCATGTCCAAAGAAATAATATATTTTTTAAACAGTAGGAAGAGTTAGTGTTTTAAAGTCCATCTTTAAGAGAAACAAACAAAGAATGTCTCTCAAATAGCAACACACCAAAGACAACAGAACAAGCAAGGACATGTGTTTTATTTGTGGAAAGAAAATAAATTGGAGGGAATGGATGGATGAAAAAGGGAACAGGGGACTAATAGAGTAAAAATGTTCAGTACATAGATATGATAAAGGAAATGAGAAATAGAAAATGAGTCTGAGAGGGCAAGAGACGGGATGAAGGAAGAATGACAGGAGCAATTCTTATCGAACCACACATAGATCCCCGTGGTAAACTGTAACTCCTTCATATAGCATTCATGCTTAGAAAAATTGAAATGTTAAACAAAAGTAAAATAAATGGCCCAAAGGGAATTTTCATTTGGGGATTTCTAAGATAAATGTGTTCTAGTATTATAGAAATTCTAGAAACAAAGTGTTAACTAACTACTGGAGCTTGAACTCAAGGTCTTTGTTTGCTTTACTTCTGGCTTTTTGATGGTTAACCGGAGATAACAATCTCATGGACTTTCCTGCCAGGGCTGACTTTGAACCTCTATCTTCAGATCTGAGCCTCATGAGTGGCTAGGTTGATTGACATGAGCCACCAGCACCGGGATAACTGAGTGATCTTATTGGTTTTTATTCCTTTTCCTGTATTATATATGTGTATATATGTATATGTATATGTGTGTGCGTGTATATGAAAGTTAATGACATTTTCTCCTTTCCCAAATCTTCAGGACACTTTCAGAGGGGACTGTGACTCATCTTTTCTTTCCACTCTTACTCATGCTCCCAAGGAACCTAAACCCAGACTCTTGCATTCGAGTTCCTCAGACATGACTTTACAAAGCCTTTGGCACTTTGATATATTTTTATTTTCAGACAAAAATTTCTGGGAAAGAAAAAAACAACAATAAATTTACAGATGGTAAAGAATGATACCTATAAATATAAAGAAATATTTACTTTCCTCCATGAAACTAAGTTTAAACTTTAATTTACTGCCTTTGGAGGTATCCACCCTCAAAGACTCTCCACCAGTCAAGAAGACAAAGAAAAATGGTTTTTACTAAACTCACTCCAAAACATCTTCAGAGGCAGAGTCGGGAGCAACAACTCTGACTAAAGATTACACTTGGGATAGCAAAAACACAAGTGAGAATGAGAGAACATTTTGTTGGCTGTTTCACATTGAATTAACACAAACCCTTACTCTTGTAGACCATTTCCCACAGACTCCTACCGGAGAATTTATCCACCAAAAAAAGGATAACTCTGGAAAATATCCTAATTTTAAAACATATATAGTTCCAGGTGCCAGTGGCTCACACCTTTGATCTAGCTCTTCAGAAGGCTGAGATCTGAAGACTGCTGTTCAAAGCCAGTCCCGACAGCACAGCTCATTGTTATCAACAATTAAAAAACAAACAAAAAATTGCCCCAAAATGGAGCTGTGGTTCAAGTGGTAAAGTGCTAGCCTTGAGCACAAAAGCTCAGGGACAGCTCCCTGGCCTTGAGTTCAAGCCGCAGGACTGGCACGCACGCACACACACACGCAAAAATACATATTGTGACCAAAGTCTTGGAAATCGCCATTGCATCCAATCTCCCCTCATCTTGCCCCCAAAGGCTTGCTTGAGTGGTTCTAAGCTAAGGAGAGTGTGCTCAGAGCGTACCCCTCGCCCGTTCTGTGCATAGCTGTGCCAGACACAGGGCCACGAAGCCACGTGTGGGAACGGTGGATGCGAACCAGTTTCAAATCACAGGAGGATCCGAGGTGAGAGCCCATAAGCCACAAAAAGGAAATGAAAAGAAGCAATAATAACAAGAAGAAGAATATCTGCCTGAGGTTCTCCGAAATAAGCCAATATCCTTCAGAGAATAAATTTCTCATTGCATTGCGGAATTCATTTTCTTCAAAACAAAATAACTGACCAAAATGACTGTGTTTGGTTGCAGAATTGTCTGAGGAAATGCATAAAGAAGAAACGAAAAACTACTAACCTCAGTATTTTTTTGCTAGTAACTTCCCTATATCTGATGACTACGGATTACAAATAACTATCCCTTCATTTAGTGATTGGTTTTTCTTTTTAACCACTTGAGAGATGTTTTATTTGTTTTGATTAATTATTGTGCCAGTGCTTGGACTCAAATTCAGGGCCTCAAGTGCTAGCTTGGCTTTTTTGCTCAAGGCTAGCAAGCTACCACTTGAACCCCAACTCCACTTCTGGCTTTAGGCTGGTTACTTGACCCTAAGAGTCTCCCATATTTTGCTGCCTAAGCTGGCTTCAAACCGTGATCCTCAGATCTCAACCTCCTGATAGCTAGGATTACAGAGGAGAGCCACCAGTGCTCAGCAAGAGAGGATTTCTATTTGATGGCAGATCTTAACACTCATAATTCCAAAACTCTACTTTCAGGAATCATTTCTATAGTCCCTTATTACGCTTGATTTTTACATAGTTGAAAATATTTGTTAGTTTCCCTTAAAAAGTTAAGGGAGACTTTTATGTAACTTATACAGAAATGTGTGAATATTCAATGTAAAATTATTGAATATGAAATGAAAAAGGACAACAAATTGTCAAGCTAGTTCCAAATATCATGAGACTGCAGTGAATTTTTCCATCAGTATGCCTGACATTATGAAGAAATTTTCAACATTGCAAATCATTCAGAACAATAAAAAATAAAATTCCCCAAACTGCTGTTTGGCAGAATAAGAGGCTGTGTCTACAAAACTCTTCTGTGGATTGCGACAAGGCCATCATCCATCAAGAAGTCATTTTATCAAAACAACACCCCATAAGAAAATGGATGTGGTTTTCTTTCTTGTTTTTTTGTTTTTTTCATATTGCCACTTTTTACATAGTCTAAATGACAAGAAAATTGGCTGAGAAAAATCTGAGAATCCAACCCAAAATGTTGAGTCACTTTGGGTTTATTTAAACAGGGGAAAGAAAAAAAAAAAGAATGACTAGCCTATTCCAATCAAGCCAGATTCCTGAAGAATTATAAATCTATACATCAGTAATGGTACTGGTCCTCAAGTAAATCCGACAGTAAGGATTCCACATGTTCTTTCTTATTCTTCTCTACAAAGAAATACCCAATTAAGTCAGTGATAGTCTCATGTCCTATTAACAAGCTAAAACAACTCCACGAGTGGAGTTGTGGCTCAAGTGGGAGAACGCCAGCCTTGAGTGAAAGAGTCAAGGATATGAGGACCCAAATTCAAGTCCCAGTACACACACACACACACACACACACACACACACACACACACAGAGAGAGAGAGAGAGAGAGAGAGAGAGAGAGAGAGAGAGAATAATAACCAACTTTGCTTTCTGTAGCTCGTTAGACCATTTCAGTTGTGTCTTTTCATGCATCACAAATACCCACAAATACACAGCCCCCAAGGCGCGGGCTGACCTCTGCCGGGCGCCATCACAGGGTCGCTTGTCCTGGCAAGGGTCCCGCACGGGGCCGGGGTCCCCACTGGACCACGGGGGCACCGCCCTCCCCTCCGTGGATGGTCTAGCTGGAACCCAGACCCTCCCCCGAGATCCACGCAGGCCCACGCGTGTCTCTTTCCTCACGCGGCACCATGCTCGACCTCCATCACCCCCTCATCCCTCCCTCCATCCCTCCATCATCCCTCCCTCCATCCCCCGTCATCCCTCCCTCCATCCCCCTGTCAACCCTCCCTCCATCCCCCTGTCATCCCTCCCTCCATCCCCATCATCCCTCCCTCCATCCCCATCATCCCTCCCTCCATCCCCATCATCCCTCCCTCCATCCCTCCCTCCATCCCCCCTCCATCCTTCCCTCCATCCTCCATCATCCCTCCCTCCATACCCCCCCCCGCCCCCGTCATCCCCGCCCCTGGCCTGCAATCCCTGTCATAACCACTGCTCCTGCTAACGCAGAACAGAAAGAAACACACAGATCCGGTGCTCACGAGCTAAACACTACAGCGAAATTAAGTGCCCACGCGTGTCTTCTCCCAGAAGTTTGTGGTGCTGACCCTTTTTCTTTGCCCCCCATTGACCAAAAACAAGTTCAGAAATGAGAGGGAAAAGATTGTGAAGAGAAGTAAGCATCTCATTTTCATCTAGAATACAACCAGGGTCATGAAAATTACTTTTTTGTGTGTGGGTCATGGGGCTAGAACCCAGGGCCTGAGCTTTTTTGCTCTACCACTTTGAGCCATAGCTTCACTTCCAGTTTTCTGGTGGTTAATTGGAGATAAGAGTTTCACAGCCTTTCCTAGCCCGGCTGACGTTGAACCATGATTCTCAGATGTCAGCCTCCTGAGCAGCTAGGATGACAGGCGTGAGACACGAGCAGCAGGCTACGTACCACACAGGAGAGGAGAACGTGGTGGGAAGCCATGTCTTGAAAGCGCAGATGAACATCTTTGGAGTGATGTCTCTCGTGTGTTTTCTCTAGATGACACAGATCTATCTGCTCCTGCCTTCTCAGCAGGGTGTTTGTCATCAGCGGATAAAAGTCCAAAGACAACAAAAGACATCATCCAGTTTGGACGCCATTTCATGAAACTTAATGTCCTTACTCATTATAGTGAACTGGTTGTTTTTCCACTGTCTGTGATGCGGTGGCATCTGGTTAAAGCATTTTATGCCCCAATTCACAGGAGAAGGCACTGAGAAAAGGAGCCACGATTTAGGAAGCGCAGGAATCATGCACTCAGCAGAGTCCGTCTTGTTTATTTAACTTGGAAGATCCACATCGCCATTTCCACAGTTTGGGATAAAATAGTAAAAGTATGGAAACACCTAGGAATTTTTGACCGGCAAGTTGATGATTGATTCATAAACTAAATTAGGTCATCCTGTAGGACATTAAATTACTGAAGCTGTGCTGATTTCAATGCCTTCTCAAAAACGAGATAGGCCCTCAAAATGAGCTCTGGTTAGAAAAAAAAAAAATCAACCGAAAATTAAACAGGAAAACATAGGGCCTGGGAAATTTAGTTAAACTGGAGTTGACTTTGTTTCTATAGATTTAATTTTTTCCCACTTTAAAAATATTATTTCCTGGTGCATTTTACTTTAGAATATCTTAGGGTATTTTGAGTCTATTATTTCCTATTGACGCAATCCCATTGGCTGGAAATCTTCCAGACTAGTTTTCTCTGCCTGCAGCCTTTCCCTAATTCAAAAGCAGGGCGCCACCTGGTGGCAAGGATCCAGAATTCATTTTCATTGCAGTTGAGCTGTGTTAGACACTTAGAAAAACAAAAAAAAAGTTATTTCCTGACAGCAAGCAAAAATTACTTCTGTTGCTTCAGAGGCAAATATCTTTTAGGTAATGCTGTAGTCATCTTTGATGGAATTTTTCTTTCCAGAAGGATTAGGAAGACTAAGTAGGGAGCAATGAGCCATAGCCAAGGACTACATCAGCGATGAGATCAAACCAGTGAGAATTTGGGGTGTCTGTTCCAGTGATCATCCATCTATATCAAGTCTAGTTCCCGCTAGAGAGTGCTCATAATCACAACATTATGACTTATCTTTCTCCTAAGAAATAGAAAGTTAGCTGGGCTAAAGCCTGTAGTCCTACCTACTTGGGAGGCTGAAATCTGAGGATTGTTGTTCAAAGCTAACCCAAGTAGGAAAGTCCACAAGACTCTTATCTCCAATTAACCAGCAAAAAGTCAGAAGTGGTGCTGTGGCTCAAGTGGTAGAGCACTAACCTTGAGCAATTAAGCTAAGGGACAGTGCCACAGGTCCTGAGTTCAAGGCCCAGAACTGGCGTATGGAAAGGGGAAGGGAAGGAAAAACTAGAGAAGATGTAATGATGTGATCCATGACTTTAAATGGGACAATTTCTGTGGCATCACTGAGCACAGATTTTGCCATAATATAATCAAATAATGCTCACTGAATTATGAATCACTCTGCCAACTTACAGCCATTCAAATACGTGCCTTACTTTAGCAAGCAAGAAGCTTCTTCCTTTATCACCTGATACCTATCCTTAAAGCTATAATTTCATGTAAGAGAAATAGGTTTTATTTTGGAGCAAGCAGGAAATCCAGGGAGATTTCAGAGTGTTTCAGTAAATTGTAAAAAAAAAAGGGGGGGGCCATTTAAAATCAAAGCACTTCAGTTTCATCATTGCTAGGAAAACATCATGTAGAAATATTGTTATTTGGCTCATGTTTATCTCAACCAAATAGATGATCTGCCTGGTATTCAAATTATTGTCCTGTGTAGTCATTTACATTTTTTTTTAATTTTTTTTTATTATCAATTGAACATAAATTTTTTTTTTACAAGGTGCTGTGCAAAGAGGGTGCAGTTACATAGTAGGGCATTGTGTACATTTCTTGTGATATCTTACAACCTGTTTTCCCATCCCTTGTCTAGGTCAGGTAGACCCATATGCAATATACAATGTATCAAGCAAATATACAGTGTTCACAGACTTGGTCTCTACTGTCTCTCCATCTCCCTTTGTTAACAGTCATATATCAGGGAGATCATGCCCCTTTGTTTTCTGTGTTCTAGGCTTGTCTCACTCAACATTATTTGTTCGAGTTCTGACCATTTCCCTGCGAATAACAATATTTCACCATTCCTAATCGCTATGTAGTATTCCATTGTGTATAAGTACCATATTTTTTGGATCCATTCATCTGTGGAGGGGCATCTGGGTTGTTTCCAAATTTTGGCTATTGTGAATTGTGCTGCGATAAACATGGAAGTACAAATGTCCTTTTGATATCTTGGGTTTTGCTGTTTAGGATAGATGCCTAGGAGTGGTATGGCTGGGTCATAGGGTAGGTCTATATTGAGCTTTTTGAGAAACCTCCATACTGTTCTCCAAAGTGGCTGTACTAATTTGCACTCCCACCAACAATGGAGAAGGGTTCCTCTTTCCCCACAGCCCCTCCAGCATTTGTTGTTTCCTGAGTTCAGAGTATAGGCCATTCTAACTGGGGTGAGGTGGTATCTCAGGGTTGTTTTTATTTGCATTTCCTTTACTAGCAGGGATGTTGAGCATTTCCTCATGTGTTTCTTTGCCATTTTTATATCTTCTCTTGTGAAGTCTCTCTTTAGCTCTTTTGCCCATTTCCTAATAGGTTTATTGGGCTTGGAGGGGCTTAGTTTTTTGAGTTCTCTGTAGATGACAGATATCAGGCCTTTGTCTGTTGCTGTGCTGGTAAATATCCTTTCCCATATCGTTGGCTGTCTTTCTATTTTGGTGGCTATGACCTTAGCTGTGCAGAAACTTTTTAATTTGTAGTAGTCCCATTTGTTGAGTCTTTCCCCTATTTGTTGTGCGCCTGGGACTCTATTCAGGAAGTTCCTTCCTGTGCCTATAAGTTCTAGTGTCTTTCCTACTCTGTCCTTCAGTAGTTTCAAGGATTCAGGTCTGATGTTGAGGTCCTTGATCCATTTTGAGTTGATCTTGGTGCATGGTGATAGGCTTGGGTCTACTTTGAGTTTTCTGCATATGGCTGCCCAGTTCTCCCAGCACCAGTAGTTGAAGAGGCTATGTTTATTCCATTGTATGTCTTTAGCTCCTTTGTCGAATATCAGTTGGCTGTAAGAGTGCGGTTTTATTTCTGGGTCTTCAATTCTAATCCACTGGTCTTCCGATCTGTTTTTATACCAATACCATGCTGTTTTTGTTATGATGGCCTTGTAGTAGAGCTTGAAGTCTGGTATGGTGATACCTCCTGCACTATGTTTTTTGCCTAGAATTGCTTTGGCTATTCTAGGTTTTTTGCTGTTCCATATGAATTTATGGATTGGTTTCTCTATTTCAGTGAAGAATGTGGCTGGGATTTTGATAGGTATTGCATTGAATTTGTATAACAATTTGGGCAGTATGGCCATTTTCACTATATTGATTCTGCCTACCCATGAGCATGGGAGGTCTTTCCATCTCCTTGTGTCTTCTTTGATTTCCCTTATTAGATTTTTGTAGTTTTCATTGAATAGGTCCGTCACGTCCTTGGTTAAGTTGATCCCTAGGTACTTTATTCTTTTTTTGGCTACTGTAAATGGAATCGTTTCCATAATTTCCTTTTCTGTTTGTCTATTGCTGGTGTACAGAAAAGCTGCTGACTTTTGTGGATTGATTTTGTATCCTGCTACTTTGCCAAATTGGTTTATTAGATGTAGGAGTTTGGGTACTGAGTTTTTTGGGTCCTTGAGATATAAGATCATGTCGTCTGCGAATAGGGATAACTTGATTTCTTCCTTGCCGATGTGGATCCCTTTGATGTCCTCCTCTTGCCTTATTGCTATGGCTAGGGATTCCAGTACTATGTTGAACAGAAGTGGGGAGAGTGGGCATCCTTGTCTTGTTCCTGTGTTTAGGGGGAATGATTTAAGTTTCTCTCCATTTAATATGATATTAGCAGTTGGTCTGTTGTATATGGCTTTTATTGTTTTGAGGAATGTTCCATCTATTCCTGTTCTCTCCAAAGCTTTTAATAGGTATGGATGTTGTATTTTGTCAAAGGCTTTTTGGGCATCGACTGAGATAACAATGTGATTCTTGATTTTACTTCTGTTTATGTGGTGAATTACATTGATTGATTTACGGATGTTGAACCATCCTTGTGACTGAGGGATGAAGCCTACTTGGTCATGATGTATGATATTCTTGATCACTTTCTGGATCCTGTTAGCTAATATTTTATTGAGGAGCTTTGCATCTGTGTTCATTAGTGATATTGGTCTGTAGTTCTCTTTTTTTGTTGGATCTTTGCCTGGTTTGGGGATGAGTATGATATTAGCTTCGTAGAATGAGTTCGGGATTTTTCCCTCCGTTTCTATTTCGCGGAAGAGTTTGAGGAGTATTGGAATTAGCTCCTCACTAAAGGTTTTGTAGAATTCATTGGTGAATCCATCTGGGCCTGGGCTTTTCTTAGTAGGGAGGTTCTTGATTACCTCCTGTATCTCACCGTAAGTTATTGGTTTATTTAGTTGATTTATTTCTTCTTGGTTCAGTTTGGGCAGTTTGTACTTCTCTAAGAATTGATCCATTTCTGTAAAATTATTGTTTTTTGTTGAGTAGAGGTTTTGGAAATAGCTCCTTATGATTGTTTGAATATCGTGTGTATTTGTTGTAATTTTTCCTGTGGAGTCCCTGATTTTACGAATATGAGTCTCTTCTCTTCTTTTTTTTGTGAGTCTTGCAAGGGGTCTGTCAATTTTGTTTATTTTCTCAAAGAACCAGCTTTTAGTCTTATTTATTTGTTGAATGGTCTTTCTATTTTCAATCAGATTTATCTCTTCTTTAATCTTTGTAATCTCTCCCCTCCTAGTCGTTTTAGATTCTGTCATTTCTTGTTTCTCCAGTTGTTTTAGTTTCATCGTGAGGGTATTCACCTGCTCTGCTTCCATTCTTTTAATGTGGGTACTGAGTGCAATGATCTTGCCCCTCAGTACTGCCTTAGCTGTGTCCCATAGGTTTCTTTGTGATGTGTTTTCTTTGTCATTGTGGCTTATGAATTCGTTGATTTCATCTTTAATTTGATCTGTGGCCCAAGTGTTGGATAGCAGCGTGGGGTTTAGCCTCCAAGAGTGTGTATAGGCTCTGTGGTATCCTTTGTTGTTGAGGGTTACCTTTAATCCACTGTGATCAGATATAATACATGGGATGATGTCAATTCTTTTGTATTTGCTGAGGTTCTTTGTGTGGGCTATGACGTGGTCTATTTTGGAATATGATCCATGGGCTGCTGAAAAGAAGGTGTATTGGGTCTCTGTAGGGTGGAAGGTTCTATATAGGTCTGTTAGATCCATTTGGGCAATGGTGTTATTTAGGTCCTCAGCTCCCTTACTAATCCTCTGGGTGTTGGATCTGTCTCTTGGAGAGAGAGGAGTATTAAAGTCACCCACTATGATTGTGTTTGCATCTATCTTGCTCTGTAATTCTGTGAGAATTTGCTTGACATATGTCGGGCCTCTTTTGTTCGGTGAGTATACATTTATCACCGTGATGTCTTGATTCTGGATTTTTCCTTGTATCAATATCTAGTGTCCTTCTTTGTCTTTTTGAGTGGACTTTAAAGAGAAATCCAGCTTGTCTGAGATCAGGATGGCTACACCTGCCGTTTTGGTGGGTGCATTTGCTTGGTAGATCTTGCTCCATCCTTTCATTCGAAGTCTGTTTTTGTCCCTTGCTGTAAGGTGGGTCTCTTGTAGACAACAGATGTCAACTTTTTGCTTGCGGATCCATTCTGCCAGTCTGCTCCTCTTGATCGGGGAGTTTAAGCCATTTATATTTAAAGAGATCAAGGATAAGGGTGTTTTTTCTCCTTCCATTTTCTTGTTGGGCTGTTTTTTCCTGTTTTTTTTTTTTTTTTTTCTTCTTGTCTTTAGTGAGCTTGTGTTTCTGCTGGACTTTGGCTATTGAAGTTTCTTTCTGATTCTGTCTGTGTGTCTTTTACGATCTCTGTTGGGTGGGCTTCCCCTCTTAATATTCGCTGTAGGGCTGGTTTTTTATTCACATACTCCTTTAGCTCCTCTTTGGTGTGGAAAGATCTGGTTCTCCCTTCGAATGTGAACTCCAGTTTCGCTGGATATTTGATCCGAGGTTGTAAATTGTTATTCTGAAGTACTTGGATGGTGTTCTTCCACTCACTTCGAGCTTGGTAAGTTTGTGTGGATAAGTCGGATGTTATTCGAATCCTCTTCCCATTGAAAAAAGTTTCCTTCTTCGCTTTGGCTGAATTCAGAATTTGCTCTTTAATCTTGAGGTCTGTAGTCTTGAATATTATGTGCCTTGGGGTGGTTTTCCTGGGGTCTGGCCTGCCAGGTGTCCTATAGGCTTCGGTTACCTGGATGGGGTCCCCTGTGAGATTGGGGAAGTTTTCTGCAATAACTTTATTGAGAACATGATTAAGCCCTCTGCTCTGATATTCGGCTCCTTCTTCTATTCCAATTATGCGCAGATTATATCTCTTGTCTTTGTCCATTAGTTCCTGGAGTAATCTTCCCTGAAGCTTCACCTTTTCTTGGAGTGTGGTCATTTTCTGGTTGTTGTCAGCTGCTTCATCGTCCAGGCGAGAGATTCTGGATTCCATATGGTCCACTCTTTGTGTTATGGTTTCAATTGCGGAGTTTATGGATGTCAGAGAGCTATTCATGGTTGTCATATCAGCTCTGATCGTGGAAATTTCTTCCTTTAAAGAGTTGTATTTTAAATCTATTTTTTCATGCATTTCAATTCTCAGGGTGTGGAGATTTTCTTTAAAGGCGGCTTGCATTGTATCCATTTTTGCTTCCATTTCTTTAAACGAGGCTTGCATTGTATCCAGTTTTGCTTCCATTTCTTTCTTGGCTTCCTGGGTGTCCTTCCAGATTTCCGCTCTAAACTCCTGGAATTGTTTTCTGATTTCATTTCTGACGGTTTCGATCATTCCTGTTAACATGTCCTCATTTGCTTTTTTATTCTCCATCTCCTCTCCAGTCGTGCTGCTTTTTGGAGCTGGCGAGTTGGCTTGTCCTTTGATGAACTGAGTTATGTTTCTTTGTGATTTGCGCATCTGGAAGACTGTGTAGATCTTCCCTCCCTTCTGTGTAGGCGTGTCTGCGTCAGCAGGTGCTGTCGCTGTGGCCCCGCCCACCAGTGCAGGGCACGCCTATCAGAGCGGGCGCTTTCGCCGGGGCCCCGCCCTCCTGTGCACTGTGAGTCCCCTACAACAGGCACTTAAGTGGGGTCTGCCTCCCAGAGCGAGCCCTGGGTTGTTGGGTTGTGCTTGCGCCCTCCCGCGAGTCCGTTGGGGGGGGGGGGGAGGCAGTATGTGTGGGGCCCAGTGGGATCGACTGTCCGGGTGTGGCTTGGCACTCTCAGTCCTCGCCTCCGCTGCGAGGGGGGGACGTGATCAGGCTCAGGTGACCCTGCTGGGCTGGTATTGCCCACCAGCGCCTGTGATTTGTCCAGGCGCCTCGGGTGGGGCTTGCCCTGCCGGCCGTCCCCGGCCCCTGTTGGGAAGGGGGCGGGGCCGGTTCTGCCAGTTCAGGAACCTTTGGGGGCTTGGGGCTGTTCCGCCCTTCCCCTGCTAGACTGGCTTCCCAGCGCCTGATGGGAGCTTCCCGCCTGATTTGGGGGTCCTTTGTTCCCACGGGAGTGGGGAGGGGGAGGGAGGGAGCTATAGCTTCTTTGTCGGGCTTGGGTCTCCCGTTGGGGGAAGGGATTATGGGGGACTCACTTTTGCTGCTTTGTGTGTGTGTCCCGCGCCGCCGTTGGCCCTCCAGGGGTTGGCGAAGTGTCGTGGTGGCTCCCCCCGTTCCCTCTTTCTGCCGCGCTGGGTTCCCTTGTCCGAATCCGGTGTGGACCCGAACTTCTCGTCGCTGCCGGGTGTGTCTTGGTCCGCACCCTGCCTTGTGTCCGTGGGGTCTCCCACTATATGGATTCTGCGCTCCTGGCAGCCTGTCTGCCGATCGCCGGGTTCCCCTTTCCCAGCCTGACCCTGTTTGGGCCAGGGCCGGCTGGTGGGGGGAGGGTGCCCCGATTAATCTCCGGCTCCGTGTAGGTTTTCGGTTCTTCTTTTTTGCTCCTTTTTGATTTCCTGCGTTTCTCCACTGCTTCTGGATGCTGGTTTTGCTGGGTTCTTGGTGGAGTGTTGGGTGTTGGAGTTCCCAGCTCGCTATTCAGTTGGTGCGAGTCGGGGTGCCTCCCTATTGTTTCGGCGCCATCTTTCTCTCTCTTACATTTTAATTTTGTAGATTACATCAACATATAAAAACACAAATTTGGGGGCTGGGAATATGGCCTAGTGGCAAGAGTGCTTGCCTCATGTACATGAAGCCCTGGGTTTGATTCCCCAGCACCACATTTACAGAAAATGCCAAAAGTGGTGCTGTGGCTCAAGCGGTAGAGTGGTAGCCTTGAGCAAAAAAAGAAGCCAGGGACAGTGCTCAGGCCCTGAGTTCAAGCCCTAGGACTGGAAAAAAATACAAATTTTGCAGGGCAACAGTGGCTCACGTCTGTAATTCTAGGTACTTACTCAGAAGGTTGAGAGATTTGGGGATTGCAGTTCAAAGCCAGCCTAGGCAGAAAAAATCTGAGACTTTCATGGCCCATTAACCAGCAAATAGCCCAAAATGGAAGTGTGGCTCAAGTGGCAGAGTTCCAGTCTTGAGCAGAAAAGCTAAGGGACAGCGGCCAGAGCCTGAGTTCAAGCCCTAATATCAGCATGACAGAGAGAGAGAGGTGTATAGATAATTTTTACGTATTTTTCCTTCTAAATCTTTTCCTCTTCCAAAAGAAGTAAGCAGTAGGTCAAGCAACATTTCAGAGATTTGAAAGACTCATTTTTATTTGTTGAAGTATTTAACCAGTTCAATTTCCTCCAGCCCTAAACACACAGGATTAAATCACACCACTTTACCATCCCATCCAACAACTTTTGCTTGCATTGAGCCATTCTCTTCTTGCTTTTGCATTTCTGCATTAATTGGCTGTCTAAAAATGCATCAAATATCAGATGGGGAGAAATGTATTTGAAAAATCAATCCTTTAAAAGGAAGTTGGAAGAACTCCTCATCCATATGAACCGAAAGTTCCTGCTCATGAAGTAAGGAGGTATGTACAAAACGAAAAACAGAAGCAGTAAGAGAAACAGGAGGCAACGGTGATGTTTTAGATCCCAAGGAAAAGAAGACAGCGCGCTGATAAATGTGCATTCGTGCTTCTCCAACCTCAGCAACCGGCCGGGAAGAACAGAGTTGTGGGATCCGCCCTTGACCGAACCTGCTGCGACTGGAGTCCTGGGATCTGGATTTCCTCTGTCAGGACTTCAGTTCCTCCAGAGACGTAGCGAAGATGTTGTGCAGATAAGAGCTGCATGCCCTCTGCCCCAGGACGGCCTTGAGCTTCCCCTGCTCTCTCCTGAACGTGGATTTCCCTCATCCTACTTAATAGGACACAGGCGGCCACTGCGCGTCTGGGCGAAATGAGGGAGGACACCCAGCCCGAAGGGCACCCCGGGACACCTCCTGCGGC
Source organism: Perognathus longimembris pacificus (assembly GCF_023159225.1). Classification (NCBI taxonomy): domain Eukaryota; kingdom Metazoa; phylum Chordata; class Mammalia; order Rodentia; family Heteromyidae; genus Perognathus; species Perognathus longimembris. The sequence goes on from NC_063169.1 coordinate 8,474,926, forward strand.
TTCTCTCATCTTTGGGGACACTGCCATTTCATGTCTACTTCTTGTTCTGTGTTTACAGCCACCTGCTTACTGAAAAGGGCACCACAGAAATGGAAATACTGGCTTTTCTTCCCCATCCGGGATGAATGTCCTCGTTTAGAAATGTCTCAGGGAGAAATGGTGAGCTGGTGGTGAGCAAAGCGCCGGTTAGTGTTCATTTGAAGATAGCTTGTCAGGCTTGCCGTCTAAGCGTGGTATGAGCTAAACGTGAGTTGAAAATCCGCATGGAATGGAGTAACTGGATTGTGATGACTTCAAGAAAGTTCTCAAATAGTGTTAATTCCTTAGAAAGCCAAAATCAAAGTTCAGCAAAGCAGAACACCCGGAAGCAGGTGCTCAACAGGGTGAGGTGGTGTTCAGGGACCGGGAAGGATGGAGAAGAGGGGAGGAGGCAGACAAGAATGACATTGCCCCATTTGTAAGGAAATGGAAGGACTTGGAAAAAATTATGCTAAGTGAAGTGAGCCAGACCCAAAAAAACATGGACTCTATGGTCTCCCTTATTGGGAATAATTAGTACAGGTTTAGGTAAGTCACAACAGAGCATCACAAGAGCCCAATAGCTATACCCTTATGAACACATAAGATGATGCTAAGTGAAATGAACTCCATGTTATGGAAATGATTGTTATATCACAGTTGTAACTACTTTCAACATCCCATGTGTATTTGTAGCTTCTACTATTGATGATGTTCTTGTATCACCTTCTTGTGATTGTATCTACACTATCTCTGTAATCTTATCTGAGTATATTGGAAACCGTGTATACTGGTATTAGAACTAGGAAATTGAAAGGGAATACCAAAATTGAGAGACACAGGGTAAAAAAAAAGACAAACAACTACAAAAGCAATACATGCAAAACTGTTTGGTGAAAGTGAACTGAACACCTCAAGGGGGGAAAGGGAAAGGGGGAGGAGGGAGGGGGGTATGAGGGACTAGGTAACAAACAGTACAAGAAATGTACCCAATGCCTAATGTATGAAACTGTAACCTCTCTGTAATTCAGTTTGATAATAAAAATTTTAAAAAAGAGGGGAGGAGGCAGACAAGAATGCAGTGTACATCCTATAAAATGAAGAAGAGTGAGGAAGGGGGGAGGAGAGGGGGGAGGGCAGAGAAGGTTGCAAGGGGCGACATTGATCAGGATATATTACATTCATAAGCTGCTTTGTTAAAGGATAATTCCTTTGTACAACTACTTAAAGATAATAATTTAAAAATCCACTGTATGAACTTGTCCTAAATAGTCATCACAAATGTATCAAGTTACATAATATTTTCTAAAAATATATACACCGATTAACTACTGGTCCTCTAAAATGCATTCTATAACATTAAATGATTCAAAGAACAAATTAATTTTTTCATAACTCATTTGTTTTTCCAGTACCAATGTCTGAAATCAGGTTCTTGCCTGGTACCTTAGTTCTTGAACCACATCTCCAGCCAAGTTTTTTACTGTTAACTAGAGACAGAATCTTTCAGGCCTTTCCTTCCCAAGCTGATTCTAAAACCAGACCCTCCAGATCTCAGCCTCCTGAGAAGCTAGGATTATAGGCAAAGAGAAAATTACTCTTTAAAAAAGTACTCTTAAAAATGTGAACAGCACCAGGAGGCACTAAGATTTAGGAAGTATCTTACGTGTATTATTTGTAAAACATTAAGTAATTTGATATACATTAAAAGTTAAATTATTAATATAAAAGTATCTGCTTTGTTTTATAACTATTTATAAAGCAGAACAGTGTTAGGAAGAGAAGACAAAGATTGGAAGCGAACACAAGATATCAGAGAAAGGGAAGAAGAAAAAAGAATGAGGATGAAAGGTTGGAACAGAGGTTGGAAAAAAAATTTCTAAAGAGTCAGAATGCAGTAGAGGATATACGATAAAACCAAGAAAAATAATAACAACAATGATAAATCACTTGTTTCCATAACTTGGAGTTCATTTCAGTTAGCATCATCTTATGTGTTCTTATGGACATAGCTATAGAGCTATTGCAGTCTTCTGCTAAGACTATCCTAGATGTGTGCTAATTATTCCAAATGAGAAATTATGCCCTTTTTCTTTTGTATTTCTTTCCTGTGGTTTTACCCCTGATGCCACTGTAGCTGATTTTACTGTATATACGTGTATTGGAACTAGGGAAGGGAAAGGGAATACCAAAATCAAGAGACAAAGGATAAAAAGGCAAACCAATGCAACAGCAATAATTACAAAACTATATGGTGTAAACCAACTGTACAACTCGTGAGGGGTGGGGAGAGGGAAATGGGGCCGGGGGGAGGCAGGGGAAAAATGAGGGAGGAGGTAACAAGTTGGATAAGAAATGTGCTCACTGCCTTACGTATGAAACTGTGACCCCTCTGTACATCACTTTAACAATAAAGAAATGTAAAAAGTAAAGTGTATTCACAGTAAAAAAAAAAAAAAAAAAAAAAAAAAAGGAAAAGAAAAGAAAGGATGGGAGGACGGGGAGGCTTTGAAAAGGGGGTGAAAATGTTGAAGGGGTAACACAGATCAAGATTCATTGTATACATAGACTGCTTTGTTAAATGGCGAAAAAAATATTCGATACATATCCTACCAAATGAAGAAACGTGAGGGAAGGGGTGTGTTGGGCGGGGTGAGTGAGAGTGTTAAAAGGGGTGATATTGATCAAGACACACTGTATTCATCAAGACACACTGTTGAGTGCCAACTCCTTTGTACATCTACCAATAAAAAAAATTAGGACAAAAAAGTCAATAATCATTACCACAGTTCATGTGGGACAGATCTGTCTTGTTGATCATAAATGAATCGAGAAACCCGATTGTTCCTCAGGGAGAGAATTCTTTCCAAAATGAATCACTTTATTCAGTAAATTCTTGAAAAGCTTTTTAATTGGTG